>NC_053425.1:11970657-12244809 GCF_007990345.1 Gossypium hirsutum
TTTTAATTTTATAAGTAGTTTAAGAGGTTGATCAGTGTAATTTTGCTAGTATAACCAAGTCTAATATCTTCACGTCAAGACTGTCATCTATCCTAACAATGCCATCCGTACCATCAACGCCAATTAACTTACCGGTTATACCGCGAAGCAAGCCGCCCATGATTTTGATCTTGTCCGATTTCCTCGGTGGCACTATCTCCATCTCACTAGGCATTGCAATTACTGTATCACCGCTGCCATTTGGACCCAAAGCCACCTTACAGGACCCATCCTGTGGTATATGAACCCATCAATCCTCAATATAAAATTCTTCTTGTAATATTATTTGAGAGAGTATAATCTATGTTATCTGAACTTAGATGAATATCAGGTACAAATGTGTGGTACTTTAAAAGAAATGAAATTGTATTGGATAACATATCCTATGTATGAGGTTTCCACAAGAACATTGTCAACAAATGGATGGAAGACGTACCGAAAGCACTTCTTGGATGACTCCAAGAGACTCATCTCCAGATTTGCGCACGTTGACCAAAATATCTGGCATGAACCAAGGTCCTTCATTGTCAGCACCTGCAAGCAGCCAGATGTTAAATTGGCTGGAGATATACCTAGAGTTCGCATTTTTCTGTTATTTTCTTAAGAATTTAGACTTTAAAGCCCTCAACAAATCCTACATAAGTACTCAGACCTAGTTTATTAATAACTATCAAAATTGGATCTCAAAGTTCACAACAAAAAAATTAAAAATTTGCCAGGATAAGCTCTCATCAGCAACTTGCACCAAAATGTCTTCAATATAAAAGGTATGAATTAAGTACACGAGTAAATTTAAATCCCGTAAATTATCTACTAGAAAATTTGGATGAAGATTGTCCATTTCCCTGGGGAAAAAAACAAAGACAAGGAAACAGAAATAGCACCTATTATTGGAGACATCATATCAAGACCAGTTCCTGGTGTCATCGGCTGCCCTCCAGATGTACCCGGAATATAGGATCCTGAGCTTGGTGTCATAGGCTGCCCACTGGGAGTTGATGGCATATAAGGACTTGGAGCATTGGCTACAGCAAACATTGAAAATAAGTAACACTAAAAGACAAAAAGATTCGAATAGCAAAAATAGGATAAAAATACAACCATAAGCTGAACTGCTATCTCTCGGTGTTCCAGCCTCACTGTAACTACCGCCAGGAGTACTAGCCCAACCTGAACCAGGAGTAGGTGCTTCATATGCCCTTGAAGGAGGACTTCCTGGCTGAAAGAAACATTATTACGATTAAAGATAAAAAATAGTCATATCATCGATAGCCCTTAATTGTGCAAGAATCCTTACCTGATACTGAGGACTGGTTCCCCAAGAGGCAGGGTTTCCTTCTTCCCAATTATCCCTATTTTGCAATCATCATTATAAAACAATGAGACAAAATACAGCATGAACATAAACAATTATTAATTAATGTACGATTCTCCAGATGAATGGAATCTTCAAAGGAACCTGGGTGGACTCATAGGTGCATAAGGATTCCAGGCCCTGTCACGCATAGGTGTTCTCATGCCATCATGGACAGGTGTTGCTGCGGAGAACATAGAAGTAACTCTATTATTATTATTTTATTGTTGCTAAATAATAGAATCAGGTAAAATGGAAGCATCAACACTAAAAGCAGAGGAAAATGCTGATCGCAATAAAAAGTACCTCCAGGATCTCTCATAGGAGTCATGTATGGATGTAATGGAGTTCGTGAAGGGTGCATAGAAGTTTCACTTCCCATACCATACCGGGATGACTCACTGGTGGAACAAAAGAAACATAATGTCAGAGAGATATAGCAACATGGGTTTTCTCCAATAAACTTAGGAATTTTGAAGAAACCAAATTTACCGGTGGGGTGTTGAAATAACCACGTTATCAGATATGGAATCGCGATCAACTGTAGACATAAAACAAGTTTTATAAGCAATAAAGATACTAAAACGAAGGAGAAAACATTTCAAATATTACCCTGGACTTGCCTGTAACAACCTTCATTTGAGACTCCAGCTCAACTCGAACTGATTGACCTTTAATATCTACAACACGTCCACGGTAACCCTTATAAGGACCCTGGCGAATTTTCACTGTAGTACCAACCAAAGCATCATGCCCTCCTCTTCCGCCTCTGTGCCTTCCTCCAGCTGTTTTAAAGAGGCAGAAGTTAATAGCTTCAGCCTTCTAATGAAATTTAATTGCTTGACCCAAGAAAATAACAATTCAATGAAATTCAGTAACCATAAAAGTTTGTATAAACAAGGACGCTAAGACCACTGGCAACATACAACCAAATGGAGGACCTCCCCTAGAAAATCTCCTCGGTGAAGGTGGTACACGGGAGGGAGCCTTGAAGCCACCAAATCTTGAGAGAGAACCACCCTAAAAGATTGAATCAAATATGCTAGAATGAGAATGATTCAAGTTATACATGAAATAACATTGAAAAGAAACACAAAAAAAGCTTACACTTCTGTCACCATTGGAACGTGATCCTCCCACTATACAACAAGAATCAGCTTTAGCACATATAAAGCCAGCATGTTCAAGGTGATGCCGATCATACACAAACAGAACTCCTTTATATATGTGCTCTACAGGACCTTGTTTCCCCTAATATGATAAGGGAGGACAGTATGTAAACTGTAAACAAGTAAAATAACTGATAAAACAAACCAAATTCAAAAAATCTTACTTTACAAGGACCTTCAAGGATCCTAACTACATCTTTAACAGCAACAGTATTCCTATATCTGTCTTGCACATTAAATTTCTTATCAACCTTGCATTTGATTTCCCTCAATTTGACAAGAGAAACCTCTGGTCTTTCTGGGACACCCTTAAGAACCTAAAAGAAAAAAGTACAACACTAAGAGCATATTCAAAAGAGGACCACTCAATATCATGCCATTCAGGAGAGGTTGATGCACCTGAAACGCTTCGCTTTCTACACGTATAATTACACCAAAGCTATTGTTACTGCACCAACAGAATGAATAAATTAGGCTCCCAAGTTAACACTAAATAGAAATTCTTCAACAAGGAACTACTTACTCTAGTAGCACAAGATCATGAAGCTCATACTCTCCAATTTTTGTAATACCAGTAGTCACTTCAGAGCTCTCAACAACATCATCAGCAAAAACACGAATCTGACAAAACAAATGCCAATTGTTTTTCTAATAAGATAATCCTTAGATCAGAACCAGACTCGAATGGTACTTCACTCACATGTTCTTTGGTCGTATCCGATAAAATGATGAGCACATGCTGCTCCACCTTAACAACCATGCCAGTTGCACCTTCCTTTGTCCCAGACACAACCTTCACATGATTCCCAGGCTCAAAGTACTTACACAGCTCTTTTTCGTTAACAGCAAGAGTTTTCTGCAAAACATCATTAATGGCTAAGAATGAACTTGCATGCACACCAGTAACCAAAATCTTAACTCAAAGAACACAAATAATGACTGAATTCTTACCGGAAGGCCTTTCATTTCAGGTCTGATATGGACATTCTCTTCCTCAACCTTTTCAACCCATCCCTTTAAATTTTTCAAATCCCCCTTGACAACAATAACAGCGTCACCCTTCATGAAGTGGCCTTTCTTCCTGTTTGCAAACAAAGTTGACAAACCAACCATTTCAACTCCATTCGTGCTAGGTGCCCGGAACTTTTCAAGTTCATCAAAAGTCGGTTTTATGTTTTGAGCATTAATTGATTTCATGGACACTGTTTTATACAAGAATCCATCTTTGAAAAGCATGCCACCAATATTCTCAAAGTAATCACCAGTAACCGGATCTCGCCTGCGTTCTACACGAATATGAAGTTCCCTAGGAAAACAATTAATATAGGTTATTATGAAGAAAACACAAGTGTAGCAGATTTTTCACCAAAGGTTGGAATCATTTGCACCTACCTAGCCTCATCAACATTCAATAAACGAGGAGGAGGGACAAAGGCTTTCTTCTTTGCAACTTCTCTGCCTTCCTGAATAAAATAGTAGAGAGTGGATCAAGGATAGCAGAACCAGGCAACAGAACATTATCAGTTTAATATATTCCTAAATCTGCAATTTCATATATAGACAGATAAAGCTCAATGGCTGCATAAGAAGATTAAAACAAAATTCTATTGTAAGGTTTAACATGCACAATCCATGAGATAGGCACCTAACATAAATGTAGTCCATTCCATACCAATTTATTTGCAAGAGCCTGTAAGTCAATCCTAGGGATCAGTTTCACAGTGACTCTCTGCCGCACGTTATCCACATCAACTACCTGGGAAATGGAAATTAGGATGTCAGACTATAAAGTTTAAGAGAAGAACTCATGGAAGTGGCATGGATAAAACTCATACTTGAGCAAGATCACCCTTATATGTCCCAATCTTCATTCTGACCCAGGTATCTCTTGAAAGATCAATCGCTTTACTTTCAACTGATAAAACATCAGTCATTTCTCTTATTGGAACAAGCATAATCTTTGCTGGAAATATATTACGTAGACCTTTGACAGCCTGAAGAAGATCAAAGTTAGTCAACAAAAACATGTTTAGACATCTAGCAATGCCACTCAAGAAAAATAAAGCCAAAGAAGAAATAATCACATACCTCTCGTACATGGGCTTCCTTGTCTGCTTCAATATAAATATAATTTTTGAGGTGATCAAGAGCAATAACAGACCTGATCTGCAATTCAACTCCTTTATCGATGAACTTCTGCATGAGGCAAACAGCAGTCTCTCGTTCACGACCAATCTAGCATACATAAAGATTACCTTAGTTAATTTCCATGAAAAATGTCCCAATATTCATTAACCATTTCTGTCCAATGAAAGAATTCCAAAACTTAAATTGCAGAGAAAATCATTAGCATACCGCACATTTGACCATCCACAGCTTTGGATCTCTTACTGATGGCAAAAGTGCTTGCTGTTCCACATCAGTTGTCTCCTCGTCATATTCTGTGTGACTTGATCTAGCATACCTAGCCTGAATGCTTCTCTCAAGAGCTTCAACATCTTCTTGTTCATCCTCCCGCAGTGGTAATGGGCGACGGTGCATCCTTCGACCAACATCTTCATCAGGAAGATCAGCTCCAGTCTCAACTATGAAGTCTGCATTTCCAGTTGTCAATATACCAGCAACATGCAGAAAATTGAAGATAAAGGGGCCAGCACAAATAAAAGATTGAACAGTCACCAAACTCAGATATGCCATCAGACCATTTAAAACCATAATGAGGGAAATAGGTTGCCATGAAACGATCCCATAAAGGTTTATCAATCATTTAATTGTGTGGATAATGAAATGTCTCTCCAGCTAAACTAAGACGCACTTATCTTTTTGGATCAGGGCAGAGTGTGGGATAACTGAAAGCAATATAACTTTGGAAAGACATTAAAGAAGGTAAAGAACAATCGATATCAACCATGAGATACACATACATAGTTTCTATTCATCATTTCAAACTGCTACTGCATTACCTCCTAATAACCAATTGATTTTAGGTGAAATTGTCATATATGGTAACCAAAAGATTCTCAAGCACAATTTTCTAAAGACCAAGAGGCTTCATAGGGGAGGAACAAGAAAGTAAACCAATTAATTTAAATTCCAAAACAAAGAAAAATTCTTAGAATTTGCAGAAATGAGTGCTAAGCATCCCAACAGACGTACACCTTACAGCAATAGAACTGCCACACAAGCGAACCAAGAATTACAGAGAAATGATTTTTTTTTCCAGCCTGACTAGCATACAAATAGGGGAGAAAAAAGAATGCAAACCGATAAAGTTCAATAGGATGATTTAAATTCCAAAACAAGGAAAAATTCTTGGAATTTGCAGACGAATGGGTGCTACATATCCCATCAGAAGTACAACTTACAAATATAATGGAGTTCTTCGCAGAAAACTTCAGAAAAACAAAAAGTTGGAAAACTAACAGCTCGTTCAGATTTTGATAATTACCAAAGTAGCAAACTTCAAAAGCATCAGATGCTCAGTATTCCAGCACAGTTAAAAATGAAACAGAACAGCAAAGAAATAGAGAAAGTAAAAGTATACACCCAGCAAATTTTTTTTTCCTGCCATGCCTGGCAAATAATAATCATACAAATGACTATGAATTCAATGAAATTAATCGGAATCTTTCAGGAAAAAAAGTTCAGAAGAAGAATTGTTGGAAAAATAGGAGCTAGTTAAGAATCAAATAATTACAACAAAAGGAACTACTGATATTACTCCTGTGGTTCCATTCCATGATTGCACAGTTATCAAAATGACATACGACCAAGTAGATGGAATACTGTTATTTAAAAATTTTACTTTCAAGAAATGTGAAGAATGAGACACAAAATGGATTGGATAAAAATTCAGAGAGAAAAATAAGGTTCAACAAATCAATTTAAAATTTAAGCCGTTCATGACTTTCAGATCAAAATAAAAGACGCTACACTTTTATATGTCAACAATAAATATTTGCAGCGACATATTTTACAACTGCAAATGTTAGATTAATATCTCCGACAAATGATTCTGAATTTGTCAAAAGTTACTACACACAAAATATAAATGCCACATACATAACTAGAATGCAAACTTGAGCATCGTTTAGCAAAAATAAAACGGAAAGAAACTATATTCAATGCTGTAGATACCCATTTTCGGTTATTAACATTTCTTTCAATAGTAATGCTAGGAAATACTATCCCAACACGTCTTAAACATGTTAGCCTTGGGAACAGCTTTCATATTAGGTAACTTATGGGGCTAAGCCTAAGAATTTTGGCAGGATTCTTGGGTCTCCCCACTTTTGGGATGTCTTGGTCAGAATAGCTCGGAGGTTCAGATACAGACACTATTAAGAAGTCTACTTCTTAACCTTTCTCTAGAATACAAGTTTTTTCTCCCTCTCCTCGTTGATTAAACCATGCACTTGTACTTAAGTTTGCAAGTAGCAATCTCATTGCCAAAAGAGTTATATGAATGTAACTTCCATGGAACTACCATTATATCCACTATCTTCATAACTCTCGTTACCTATCATTCATAGCACATTCTTATGAATTAACTCACATATCTCCCACGTTCTATAAAATACACCACTTGTTTCATAAATGTTCTTTTGAATATAGGGAATCCAAGGTTTCATTAAGGGGGACTTTTGGATTTTGATCTTTTGGTCAAATTTGAGCACTTCAACATTCTCTTTGATTTTCTTTCAACAATTATGAAAACCACCGTAGCTCTCACCTTTCTCACCCCACTATTGCTTCTATCACCACCACATTTCCTCACTTAACCAAAAGAACCCTTTGCAAATCCTAAATTCTAAAATCCTAAGCGGATTCTAGAACCAGAATCAGGATAAAGAGACTTTTATTGAAAGGGCATGTAATTGCAATCTCCAAAAATACCATAGGGAACTAGCTTAAGCATAGAAAGTTGAAACTCATTTCTAAACAAGGATTAGATTCGGTTTCTTCCAAGATAAATTCGGATTAGAGCACACTAATCATCATTTCTTATTCACTTCACTAGCAATTTCGATCCCAGTATGAATAAAAAGAAAAGAAAGAAGAGGAAATTACCGTCTTCGCCCTCCTCTTCTTCCTCTTCCTCATCGCTATCCACCTGTGCTTCAAGATCAAAAAACTGAGAGCCAACACGCGGAGCTTTGCTATGCTTTTTGCCACCGCCCCCATAAACCTCATCGTCGTCATCCTCATATTCATCTTCCTCATCGTCCTCCTCCGCCACGTCATCGATGAAATCAGATCTGCGTCGCTTCCTGCTTGAACCACCTGGACGTCTCCCTACGTCTTCGTCGTCCTCGTAATCCTCATTGTCCACTAACTGGTCCTCCTCATCTTCGTACTCTTCATCATCAACATCATCATCTTCCTCGTCTCTTCGTCTCGCCATCGCAGTAGCTTAACCAGAGCTCTGAGGTTTCCCTTCGTTGATGATATCAAGTTCTGAATTTCTGAAGAAATGGAACCCTAGAAATGGAGGGGTAAGCTTGTAATTTTATTTTTAATTAATCAGAAAGGTGGCAGATATTACCTTTTTTTACAGAGAAAGGGGAAGGAGACAAGGCGTTATTTTTTTTCCTTTTTCCGACGCCTGTAAAATGGGCCAGGTGGATTTTAATTGGGCCACTCTTTCTTGAATTGTCTGTTAGATGTCAGTGGAAAATAAGGAATCCAAAAACTGCTTTGCTTGATAGTGTAGGCCGAAATAGGAAAGATGAAAAATCAAACCAAAAAAAAATCGGTAGGTGTGAAAAAAATTGATTAGTAAAGTTGAAAAATAAAATATTTGAAATTTACATAATTTTAATTTAATATATATTTTTTTCATTTTTTCTCTTCTTATTATTTTAATTTGAACTTATTGGTTTTTATATATGTGACACTCTACATCCGATCTTATCATCAGCTTCGAATGCGCAATACCACATTACATTGCTTGAGCAATTCAGGCTATCTCAAAATAATTACAAAATAATTTAAACAATTAATTATAATATAATTCAAAACATTTTCAATCTCGCATGTAATCATACATTATTGATGTCAAAACAAACTTATATAACACATTTCAAGATTATTCAGGGTCAAGTACAGAGTCAAAACTCGAATCTAAACTCAATTATCAAAATTCAACTAAGTGTCTCGAGACATAGCATCCATCGTCACTTAATGTAATTATGCCATTTATTAATCAAGCATAATTATGCTTATAAACATCAAAATTAAATAGTTAGTTCAACTTTAGGACATTCAAATGTCCAACAAGTACCAAAACATATCAAAAGGCCCAAAAATGACATTTAACCATATGACTCAAGTAGATACCTTTAACCATTTATAAACAAAAGAACACAAACTTGATCTGAGCAGAACTATTGAGTCTTGGATGTTTCGCGAAACTTTTAATCTATTAAAATTATGCTAAATCCCTGTACAAAAATAAATAAATCCGTACTCTAAATGTTAAATACTTAATGATACTAACATAAAATGAAATCAACATTAATGCATTAAACCACAAAAACATATGAATAGCATTCAGTATTAAGTATTAAATCTAGTTCTATAAAATTATATTTCCCCAATTTTATAGAAAACTATGTTACCTTAAAGTATTTTTACTTCAATAATATTCATATTTCGGTATATCTTAATCTTTATATTACAATTCCTTAATAGATACACATATAACTAGATTCATACTTCATAGCTAAGAATCACATTTCAATGTTAACTATTAACATAAGAAATCATAGTTTCTTACCAATCTAATTATCATAATCATTTCCAAGTCTGTTGGCCCTTATCGTTGCATTATTTCCAGGTTTTCTACCTTTGTTAGAAGTAGTCACCGGTTTCGTGTTACGATCTTTAATAGGATCTTTTAATTTAGGACATTCTCTTTTAAAATGATCAAGAGATCCACAATTAAAACATGTCCTGTCGTTAATTTTGAAAACACCAAAGTGAATCCACCCACATTGCTTACACTCTGCTCTATTATAATTCTTCACATTGCCTACACTAGCTACTGAAGGAGCTGGAGTTCTCTTGCTATTCTATCTCCATTGATCTTTTCCCAAAAACCCTGATGGAGCAAAAAATTTATTACTGGATTCCTTCATTTTCTTTGGTGAAGAATTGGAGATAACTTTGGATCCCCATGTTTACTAAATTCCCCCCTTTTTTCTTCATTTCGTCTTTTACTTCCATAAATTTCTTCCATTTTCTGGGCTCTATCAGACAACACCATAAATTCTCAAATCTCTAAAGCTCCTACTAGCATCTTAATCTCATCCCTCAATCCATCTTCAAAACATACACACATGTCCTCTTCAGTAGGCACGATCTCACGAGCATATTTGCTAAGTTGAATGAATTGTTTCTCATACTCTGCTACTGATCTATTTCCTTGCTTCAACTTAAGAAATTCTTTTTTCTTCCATTCCAAATAGCGTTTGCTAACATACTTCTTTCGAAATTCATACTTAAAGAAGCCCTAGTTGATTCTTTTTTTTTCTACACCACTACTGTTAGTGTGAACCACCATTGGAATGCTTCCTCTTTCAACAATGATACCATACACCGTAAACAATCTTCAGGGGAGCACAACATTTCATCTAACATTCTCTGAGTATGTTTTAACCAAAATTCAATCTTGTTTGGGTCATCACTCACATTTCCACAAAATTCAACAGCTCCACACTTTCTAACTTTATCAATGGACACTCTATGAACATGTTGCCTACTTGAATCTTGAGGATGAGAAGATTGAGGTTCTAATTACTTCATTTTATTATTTTGCATTAACATGCCGTCCCACTATATATTACCTAAGTCATTCCTTCAATATTAATTAAACCATTTCATCACCTATTTGCTTTAATTTGTAAGTTTTGTACATTTTTTAATTTAGCCCTTTTTCTTTGATTAACTACCTAATCGTTAATATTTCTAAACTAAATTTTAATAGACTTTAATGACTCTATAAATATTGTAAAAAAAATTTATGAGTCAATACAACAGAAATTTGTGGTTTCAAACCACTGTTTCGTCTCCACTGAAAATTAGGCTGTTACAAAAGGCTTCCATTTTCATAGATTGCCACAAAGGCTTCCATTTCACATGTTTTCACAATAGGGATTTGCCTAAACTCATATTACGTGATGTTTTCCACTAATCACCTTGGGTCACACAGAAGACCCATTAGGTAATAACTTTCCTTTAGATCTTTCCATATGATTCCATAACCCACTAGTTATGGTCTTACACTATATGGTGCCATGGACTTTCTTTTAGATGATCGTGTTTAAAGTCTTGACGGACTCCTTTAGACGACTTAATCGCAGTGAACAAACTCAGACTCACTTAACAGACCTTCATACATTGACTCAATTTAAGACTTAACATGTTTCCTTTAGATTTATTTATGCATTCCAGAATCATTCCTATAGCTTGGTTTCATTGCTAGAACATCCATCACATACTCGACTTATCAAATACAAAATGGATTGCACATACAAAGCTCGTTTATCGTTTATGCTACAGCGTTGGTTGGAATACTAAATAAATAATAAAATATTGACTGACTGGTTATAATCGTGGTCTCAAATTTACTATTTTCGATGCCACTAAAAATGGGCTTTTACAAGGACTTTCCCCTATATATACCCTAAAGCACAAGAAGCTTGGTATCATTCTTCTTCCTCCCCTCCCCCCAAAAAAAAACCCTAATTTCACTAGCCTTCTTCTTTCGCACCTTCTTAGTTTCATACTCTAGCTCTTTACCTATCACAGGTGAATCGGCTTTCTAGTCACCACCACTTTCTCTTTTTTATCTCCTCCTTATTGATTCCTTGTACCAACAAGCTGATATCATATACAACTAGAAGAAAAATATCTTATAGTTGGACTTAATGATAGTTTTCAATCAACGTATTCTTTTGGATTAGAGTAAAAAAATTACTATTTTAACTAAAGTCTTGTTTGCTTTTTATATTTTTTTGTATAAATACTAGCTTTTACTGTCCTAAGAGTTGCTTGCAATGTTACACATTTAATATTTAAATAATATTTAAGTATTATATTTTTAATTGTAGTAATTAACATAAAATAATACTTCTTATTTGAATTATTAAATACACTTAAAATATATTAACTTATCAATTTAAATATTATAATATAGAAAAATTTCAAATGATAACTAAAGCAATTTTAACATATTGAACATGCAATATGGTTTACTTTATGTAATTAATAAAATTAACATTATTCAAAATAACAACTAATTAACATAATTAACTCGAATATTAATTAAGTGATAATAATATGCTTAAACTTTTTTAAATTAATAAATATAATTATAATTATAATTATCACAACCTTTTCCCTATATTTTATACTTAGAGTTCTATTTTAAAAAATAAGTTTATTTTAAAATTACCATAACTTTTTTAACTAATAATTGTAATTTAAATTCTAATTCTTTTTAAATGTGTAATTAGTACAACTTTTATTAAATTATAGTTATTTTTAAATGTATAATTATAACAACTTCTATTATATTTCAACTTTTTTAACTAATATATAAATATTGTGATTATTTTTAAATATGAAATCAACAATATGATAGAAAATAAAGGGTATTCTTATCAATTCAAAATTTTCTCCAAACATATTCTTATATATATTATAGACCTATTTTATATTCTTTTTCCCCAGTGGTTTCATCATAATCTAGTTAAAGTAAACATTTTCTTAAAAAAAAACCTAAAATGATAAGAAAACCCTCTTAAAATAAAAGAATAATAAATTAAGCTCCTAATCGAAAACAATACCAATTGAATCTTTAATTGAAACCTAGAAATCAATTAAGCTTTTTAAATGATGAGTTTTATTTTGTTAAAGCTTCTAATATTTATTAAGTGATGATGTGACAACTGACATAATTAATGATTTGGTTGATGATGTGGCATATTGAAGACTTGACGACTAACGTAGTATTTAAAATTAAAAATTAGACAATTGATAATGTGACATATTATAGATTTTTAAAAATTTTTTATTTCATGTCAATAATACACTTGCGCAAATGAGTATCTAATTTAGATTAATGGTGTGCATTTTTTAAATAATTTTATTTTTATAATTTTAAAAAAATAGTTATATAAAAAGGCTGATCTTTTAAAACATCATTCCTAATTACTTTTTTAAGAAAATTTTAGTAATTTTTCTAATGTTTTTAGAATTTTTATACTGTAACTTAGATCTAAAAATAAAATATGTTTTTTGAACAAAATATAAAAAATATATATAACTCTTGGTAAGTTTTGAACAAGTTATAATTTTTGAGTTAATTGATATCTTTTTATAAATTTTATAGTTTTATATTTTTATATAATTCTTTTTGATTTTTTTTAAATAAACTTTGTAATTTTATAGTAATTTTATAATAATTTTATATTTTCTTTGTTTTCTTTTTTTTTTAAATATTTCTTAATTACTTGTCATTCGTTACATCATAAACCAAGTCAGCATAAATTTAAACGTGTTAAGGTTCCACTAAACAAAGAAAATAAATTATTAAAGGGTAAAATACACGAACAATCACTCAACGTTGGGGTAGTTGACAAAACAGTCACATTGGTTTCATTTTAGTCACTCAACTTTAGAAAAATGACAAAACAATCCTTTTTGCCGTTTTTCGTTACAGACGTAACAATAAAGTGAAATGGCAAATGACGGCTTGCTTGGTGTCATTAATCGTCCAGCTGGTCGGTTAGCACCAATTTAAACAGCCATATTAGTAGCAAATTAGGGTTTATACAGAAGAAGAAGAAGAAGAAGAAGAAGAGAAAAAATGGAGATGTTTGGAGATAAAACAAATGAAAAATATTCTCTCTCCTCTATAAATCCTATTAGACTTCAATTACCCCTTTCATAAATCTTTGGATTTTCATGGAGGAAATCAATTGGGATACCCTTTTGCTTAAGGTTGACTTACCCGATTTCGGGGATATCTTAGATAATAAATCGGAACAGGTAACAGAACCTCCTCCTCAACCTTGTTCAACCCAGAATCTCGATGCAAAACGGCAATGTCTTTGTGGATTGGGGAGATCGAGAAGGTTCTTGTCGAAACCATTTTTTTAATCGAGTTTTGGAAAATGGGAATCGACTTTAAGAAAAACGAAAACGAGAGTCACCACCAATCTTTTTAGGTGTGATTGGATCACCTTATAAAATGTTTTTGTTTTAAAACATTAATTTTGGGTCTACGAAATCAAGAAAACGGGTTCGGGAGTCGGTTACGAATGAGGAAGGGTTAACACCCTCGTAATGCCCAAAAATTGGTACCTAATTGACTTTCAAATGTCTTTAATGTCGAAAGTTTAAAATTTTTAAGATACAATCCTCTTTAGAATATTTTAATTTTGAAAATTAGAGTTCACTTGTATCAAATGAATCAAAATATTACATCCAATAAGTTAGGAAGTAATATTTTAAGACATTCGAAGCTAAGCTAGCCCTTTTTGAAAATCCCTATCTCGAAACAACAAAACGCCATATCTAGTAAGTTAGGACACGACGCGTTGGAATTCCAAGACAGTTGCTCGTATTTTGAAAACCTTAAAAACTTAGAAGGGTGCTTGACTATTCGAACTCAACGAGAAAAGTCGCAACCCAGTAAGTTAGGGCACTACCTTTCTCGAAGTTTCCAAACATCAAAACATTGCCTCACTTTTAAAATTCTTTTTTTGAATTAAGTGAAATATATCTTTTGGTTTTAAAAATAATGATGTGTTTTGTATATCACAAGGAATTAAATAAATCTAATTACAATATACATGTTTTATCATTTCATGCAAATATAGTATAGAAAATAGTAATAATGGCATAAATTACACGATATACATTATCATTTTATGCATATATCATCATAAACAACATAAATGTTCATACATTATTATTCCATGCTAAACTCTATATAATGCAGAATAAATACAACAAATATAAATTGCAATATACATATATGATAATGTCTTATGCAAATCACCATAAATAATTAATTTCATGCTAATATACAAAATAAATGATATGTAACATTTAACCAACTAAACAATATCAAAATAAGAGAGAACCAAAGATAAATAAGTAAATTAAAATGTATAAAAGTTAAATAGAAATAAGATATTTAGAAATATGTTGAATAATATAATAATGATAAAAGAGAACCCCTTCCCTTTTTAAAAAAAATGATATGTAACACCCCCTACCTATATCTATTGCCGGAATAGGTACGAGGCATTACCGGAGTTTATTGAACATTTTCAGATAATTCTGAGTCATTTATTATTCATATTTTGAAAATAATCATAACGTCTCTCTATTGGGCCCTTGAAGCCCCAAACATACATTAAAAACCAACCGGAATTAAATCGGGATAATAAAAAATTTCGCAAAATCTTAAATATTTTCATCTAAGTACTTATCATTTCAATGCTTCTTATAATTAAACATGTTACCATTCAATCAATAGCTTGACACTTGCCTAAGCATCAAACAACATCATTGTTAGTATACTTGCACATATTTCATATAAATTCAACATTGATATACTTATTTTCTCGACATGTCATGCTTGAGTTTAATAATTGTCTTTACTTACATAATTTCCTTGTATCAACATATCAAAGATAATCATATATGTACATGTCATGAAACATATCATTCTCTTACCGTTTCTTCATAAGTATATATCAATCATATCATTATATCAATATTTCATGCTCCATCATTTCCATTTATTTTATGTATATTTGTTCCGATAAAGTTTATATCAACCTTAACATAAATTATATTCCATGTACTTATTCTTATTTCGTTTATCTATATTCATAATTATTTCATACAACTATTTTGTACATACATTTCCATATGACCAGTTCTTGTAAACATTTCACACAACCATTTCATATAACCATTCGTCATCTGATACATATTACCTGAATATCAATTGTTCAATAGATGTCATCGCGTCTCCCATCCACGGTCTTATTTATCTTTGACATAATGCCATAGTGTCTTTCAACTATGGTCTTACTCATTTTCTGTCAGGTTGCCATGGTATCTTTCAACCATGGTCTTGTTCATTTCATGTTACATTGCCATGGTATCTTTCAACCATGGTCTTATTCATTCCCGTCATGTTGCCATGGTATCTTTCGACCATGGTCTTACACATTTTATATCCTGTTGCCATGGTATCTTTCAACCATGGTCTTACACATTTCATATCATGTTGCCATGGTATCTTTTAACCATGGTCTTACACATTTTATATCCTGTTGCCATGGTATCTTTCAACCATGGTCTTACACATTTCATATCATGTTGTCATGGTATCTTTCAACCATGGTCTTACACATTTCATATCCTGTTGCCATGGTATCTTTCAACCATGGTCTTACACATTTCATATCTTGTTGCCATGGTATCTTTCAACCATGGTCTTACACATTTTATATCATGTTGCCATGGTGTCTTTCAACCATGGTCTTACACATTTCATTTCAGAAAGCACACTCCCGTGAACCTCATCCTTACAGCGGGATTACCAGTCCAGGCTAAATCCCCTGTAATATAAACTCATAGAGTATTGTCGGGATTACCAGTCCAGGCTAAATCCCCTGCAACGACAATTACTCTAATGAGCTTGGATCTGAATTACCAGTCCAGGCTAAATTCAGACCCTAATTCGGATTACCCATCAGGGCTAAATCCATTTTACATGTATTCTTCGGGAGGGCTATATCAGAATAGGATCACCCGTCCGGGCTAGATCCTTTTTACCGTCAATTCCTTTTCCAATGATCCATCGAATTCCATTCCATTCAACCGGGATTTATTTTCAATTTATATCGAGTATTATCAATATTTCATCAATTATCCTGAATTGAACATTCAAATCATATTTTCATCACATAACCACATATTTCAAGTATTTAAAAATACAATTCAAGTTAACAAACTTACCTCATTGCTTGTTTGTGTTTATAATTTCATTAATCCGATATCTTTTTTTTCCACGATCAAGTCTCGTATTTGATTCGTCCGGATCTTTATAAATAAATTTGATCATCATTTTCATTCATTTCATATTCTAATGCATTTAATTAATGCTCTAGGCAAAATTACCATTTTGCCCCTAAACTTTTAATTAATGACGATTTCATCCTTAGGGTCAGGAAAATAAAATTCTTACATTTTAATCCTTATTTCCAGCTATTATTCTCATACATATTGATAACAGTCCATGAATTCTATAAAATATCAGAATTTTCCATAATTTCAACTCTTTTCAATTTAATCCCTAAAACATATTTTCCCCCGATCTTGAATTAAATTAATAATTTCATTCAATTTTATAATTTAAATAATAAAATAATCCATTTCATGCAATTTGGTCATTTTTGACATTTTTACAAAATTACCCATAAAGTTTTACTTTTATTCAATTTAGTCCCTGAGCCTAAAATATGCAAATTAGCCATGCTAGATGAATATTCATACATATTTTTCCTCCTCCTCCTCTCCATTCCACATCCTTAATGTATATACACACTTGTAAGTAACATTATCTATAATTTTTATTATTTACTTTTATGAATATTCAAGCTGTCTATCTGCGTCATAATCACTAAATTATTTATATCTGGAGATATAGAACTTCAAATTAAGATCCGATAATTTTCCCCAAAACTAGACTCATATATCTTCTTTCCATAAAATTTTCAGAATTTTTGGTTTAGCCAATAAGTACAGTTTATTCTTTAAAGTCACTCTTATTCTGCTGTCTGACAGTTGTGACCATTCTTCACTAAAAATTAATTATCTCCTCATAAAGAATTCGAATGATGTTCCCGTTTGTTTCTATTGAAAATATACTCATTCAGGATTATAAATATACAAATTTAAGTCCATAATTATTTTTATCCAATTTTTTATGATTTTACAAAGTCAAAACAGGGGAACCCGAAATCATTCTGACCTTGTCTCACAAAATTCATCATATCTCATGATTTACAATTCCATTCTTACATCATTTCTTCTATAAGAAACTAGACTTAATAAAATTTAATTTCATATTTTATTCATCCTATAATTATATTTATACAATTTCTTATGATTTTTCAAAGTTAGACTACTGCTGCTGTCCAAAATTATTTTAGTGTAAGATACTAATTACCATGTTATAACACCCTTATTTTCTTTTTCTACACCATTTCTCATCACTTTCTCTTATTTTCTCTTCACTAATATATCAAGAATATAGGACCTTATGTAAGAAAACTCTACTATTACATTATTTCCATACTTTGTCAATAATAACAAACTTAAAAACATATTGAAATCTTGATGTACTTACCTTGTTCTATTGATACTAATCTTTAACTTGATTTTCTCTCTCCTCCAGCTTCTATTTCTTGAATCCAACTTGATATTCTAACTCCTCATGGTCTCCTTAACATTTTTCTCTCTTAGTAGCTATGAAAATTCTTTTGATTTCTAGGTGAAAATGGTAAATTTTTGGTGGAAGGACCAAATTGTAAAGAAAGAAAACTTATTTTCTTCTTCCTCTCTCACACGTTGGTTTGCATGGGAAAGAAAAGATGATGATTCTTCATCTTTCTTTCCTTATATATACTAAATAAAATAATAATAAAATAATAAAATATCATTTAAAAATCAATTTAAAGTATTAATAAACTAATATTTATTTATTTAATTTATCTAAAATATCTCCAACATCATCATTGTCTCTAGATTTCTCTCTCTTCCAATTGACCATTTTGCCCTTAGTGATCTTTTAAAATTCTATTCTTGAGTCATCACTTAATTTGGTAAAATTACAATTTAGTCCCTCATAATTCTTCACCTATTCAATTTGGTCCTAATTAATCAATTTTCCTTGGTTTCTAGATCATTCCACCCTTAAAATATTTGCACTATTAGTCCTTCAACTTTTCATATTTACATTTTAATCCCTCAAATTTTGAGTATTTACTCTTGGGCCTCAAAACTTTTCTCACTTTTACAATTTAGTCCTTTCTTAAATCAGTATATCATAATATAGTTCCCAGTGACATAACTCAATTTTTCCTCTTCTTGTCACTTTATTTCCTTATTTTACTATATTAATGATAATATCTTACTATATAAATTTTCAGGGTGTTACATGATACATACATATAAATTATATTATAAGGTATAATAACTATATATAAAAATGTACTAAGCATTAATATTACATTTATTTATAAAATTTTTAAAAAATGTATATTAATAAATAATAAAATAATGTATACTTTACAATAAAATAAAGGTAATGTAAGGAAGTATAGTATAATATATATAGTGTATAATATAATTTACAAATAAAAATATATAGTAATATAAATTATATAATATAATATAAAAATATATAATATAATGTATATAATATAATATATAAAAAAGTATTATGATAGATAGTAAAATATAATATGTAATAAAAATTCATAAATAAATATAATGAAATATAATATAAAATATGTATACTAATAATAGTAATGTAACAAATATTTTACATATAAAAATATAATGAAATAAATAATATAATAAAGATATATAACATATAATAAAATTTATATACATATATAATGTTACAAATAATATAAATAAAACAATATATTATTATATACATAACTAAGGTTTATTAAGATATATATAAAGTTTTTTAAATAAATTAAATTAAAGGTATATAAGGATTAACATTAAATTTAATTAAGGAATTTAGGGTTAATTACAAATAAATAAAGAAAATTAGGCCAAATTGGAACACGGACTAAAGCCGAGGGACTCACTGGAAAATTTGCCCTAATCCCAAAACTACACCGTTTCCACAAACTCAGTTTTAAAGCCACTGTGAGGACCAAATTGAATCAAAATTAAAATATTAGGGTTAAATTAAAAATAAATAAAATGAAATTATAAAGATTTAAAAATGTAGGAGGACCAATTGGGTAATTAACCCATTCTTTGAAAACACGCGGATCCTCCCCGGGTAATCGGGTCAACACGCGGATCCTGGCACTGATACGACGCCGTTTTGGAGCTTATCGTTTTAAGCCAAACGACATCGTTCGAGTAAGGTCATATAATCCAAATTTTGGCTCAAAAATCATTTTGAAACCAATTTTAAAAAAAAAACTAAAAAAAATTCTCTGAGAGAGGGGAGAGGGAAGGCCCTCCGGGCTCTGGCCTCCGTCAGGCCAAGCTCCAGGCATCGGGCTTACACGCGCCCACGCGCCACCTCTCACACCGCCACACGCGGCTGTTGGTGGTCAAAAATCTCGATTTCAGGCGAAAAACAGAAAGGTAAAGAATCTCTTTTTATTTTCGTCATTCGTAAACAAAAAAAAATGGTTAATATATATGTCAAAACAAGAAATAGAGAACAGAATGATGTAAAAACTAAAAAATACCTTAAAAAACGAAACTATAACTTTATTGCTTGAATATGCGAGTTTTTTTTTGTCTCTGTGTCTCCCTCAGTTTTACAGATTCAAAAGGGCTTTTATAGCCTCTGTTTTAGTGTACAAATTTGGTATAGCAAATTATCCCCGATTTCTTGCCATGTCTGTCATTTCTTTTTTCTTCTTGCAGGTAAACCCCGAGAGATCCGGCGGTAAGCGCGTGCGTGATGCACGGAGATGGCGGCGGTAAAGGCTGAGGCTTCATGAGAGCTGCGGCGCAAAAAGGCAGTTGAAAACCCTAGGGTTCCCAAATCTGAAAACAGATTTGGACCATCAGGCCACAGAGTTTATTGGGTCTGATTTGTTTGGACCAACTTAATTTATGTATTGGGTTTAGGTTCTTTGGGTCACGGGTGTAATAGGGTTACTGTAACGGACTATGGAGTAGTATTTTAGGTACTGATTTGGGCCTACGGGTTAATGGGCCATGTACTATAAATGGACTGTAATAAACATTCCTTTGTTTATTTATTTTTTGTTTCTGGTTTTATTTATTCAATTATGGGCACAGGCAGAAACGGGTTATTGCAGCTGCCCCTCTTTACTCATTGTCGTGTAATGATAATAGAGCAAAGACTATAAAAGGACCCGTTTTGCCCGGTCTGGCCCAGTCTTTGAGATCCTTTCTTCAAATGGTCTTCAACCTATCTGCAACTTCAGAGGTATTGAACCATAAATACGATAGCTTTAATTTGCTTCATTTGTAACTTCAGGAAGGCAATATCTACTATCTTCAACCTGCTCCTTGCAACCTCAGGAATGCCATGTTGATATCTTCGATCTGCTCTCCGTCGAACACAGAGACGCCAAATCTGCTTCTTCAATTTGTTTTCTAACAATACAGAGATGCCAAATCATCTTAGATCTGCTTCAGCGTAAACACGTGAAAGCCAAATCTACTGTGTCTTCGATTTGCTCCTTGTGAACACAAGGATGCCAAATCATCTTGGATCTGCTTCAGTGAAATCATCTGAAGGTTAGATCTGCTATGTATCTGCTCTCCATCGAAATGGAGATGTCAGATCTGTTATCTTGGATCTGCTTTAGTGTAAACACGTGAAGGCCAGATCTGCTATGCTTTTGATTTGTCCCTTGTAAACACAAGGATGCCAAATCATCTTGGATCTGCTTCAGTGAAATCATCTGAAGGTTAGATCTGCTATGTATCTGCTCTCCGTCGAAATGGAGATGCCAGATCTGTTATCTTGGATCTGCTTCAGTGTAAACACGTGAAGGCCAGATCTGCTATGCTTTGGTCTGTTACCCTACTGCTTAGGGGGTTAAGGCGCATCATCTTTGATCTACATAACCTGTAGAATGCATATGTGCTCATGCCTGATAATTAGGATGCTATAATCGAAATGGGTCAAATGCTCCTAATTATACATGTTATGATGCAAAATGTTATGAATATGACTTCTATTCCAAATGTCACCACTCATTCCTTCGTTTATCTTTACTTCTCTCAAAGTATTATTCCTGCTCAGCCTGTAGGCTTGTATCGACCTACTGAGTATATCTGTAAGATAATCTTTTCTTAGAATCGAATCGTTTGATTTGTCTAATCATCATTTCGGACTGGAAGAAAGAAATTCCTCAAGTTCTTTCAACCCTACTTACGTGAATTTCTCGAACAATTGTTCCATTTTAGTTTCTTGTATTATCTAGAAATTTCTAGAGTAATGAGCAAAACTTCATTTGTGAAGATTATTTAGTTCATCTATCACTATTCGATGCAATATAATGGAAGATGAATTAATCTTGAGAATAATTAGATTTGAATGAATTTGTCAAAAATACAAGGGAAATTAATCTGAAAGCCTATTTTTGAGAAGAAATAGAATCTAAAGATAGCAAACAGGACCAAAGTTAGATTCCCTAGATATCGCCGCTTGAGCATCTATACACCAGCTCCATGAAGTCTTTCTTAAGTTCAACATGTATTTAAAAGATCAAAGTACTTTGTTGAGGCCCTGATATACTATGTGCTTTGCTCCTTGTTGAGCAAGATTACTGTATACCCTTCAAAATTTGAGCTGCCCTTTCGGGTTTTCAACTCAAAACCCCTTTGGTCACAAGGCGCCCTTTGCGGGTTTTCACCTTGGCCTCTTAATTTTTTTTTTTGAAAACTCAAGGTGCCCTTTGCGGGTTTTCACCTTAGATTCTCCTCTCCTTTAGACAAAGTACTTTTTGACCGAGTCTGAATTCACTGGATTGGGAAAACTCTTCCCATCTATTTTCGCTAGGATCAATGCACCCCCAGAGAAAGCCTTTTTCACGACATACGACCCTTCCCAATTTGGCATCCATTTTTCTCTAAAGTCCTTCTAAATGGGAATGATCTTTTTTAACACAAGATCCCCCTTATGGAATTCTCTTGGTCACACTTTCTTGTCGTAAGCCCGCATCATTTGCTTCTGATACATCTGACCACGACTAATGGCCCTTAGCCTCTTTTCCTCAATCAAGTTCAACTGATCATATCGCGATTGTATCCATTCAGCCTCATCTAACCTTATTTCTGACAAGACTCGGAGAGACGATATCTCTACTTCAATGGGTAACACTGCTTCCATCCCATAAACCAATGAGAAATGAGTTGCCCCTGTATTAGTTCTGACGGAGGTTCGATAAGCCAAGAGTGCAAATGGTAGTTTTTTATGCCAATCTCTATAAGTCTCAGTCATCTTCCCCACTATCCTCTTGATGTTCTTGTTGGCTACTTCTACTGCCCCATTCATTTTTGGGCGATACGGAGAAGAGTTATGATGCTTAATTTTGAACTGACTACAAGCTTCTGCTATCGTTCTGTTGTTCAAGTTCAATGCATTGTCTGATATGATTCTCTCAGGCATCCCATATTGACAAATAATCTCTTTCTTCAAGAATCGACTTACAGTTGACTTAGTAACATTTGCATAAGAGGCAGCCTCTACCCACTTTGTGAAGTAATCAATGACCACGAAAATAAAGCGATGCCCATTTGAAGCTTTTGGTGATATTGGCCCAATGACATTCATGCCCCACATAGAAAAGGGACATGGAGAAGTCATAACATGTAGAGGTGAATGTGGTACATGTATCTTGTCTCCATAAATCTGACATTTATGGCATTTCTTGGCGTAGTTGATACAATCCTCTTCCATGATAGACCAATAATATTCAAACCTCATGATTTGTCTAGCCATTGTGAAACTATTAGCGTGTGTCCCATAAACACCCTCGTGAACTTCTTCTAAAATTAACTTAGCCTCCACAGCATCAACACATCTCAACAGTACTTGGTCCTTTCTCCTTTTGTACAAGATGTCCCCATCCAAAATGTAATCACAGGCTAATCTCCTTAAAGTTCGCTTATCAATTTTAGTTGCCTGTTCTGGATATTTACGATCTCTCACATATCACAATATATCCTGATACCAAGGGTTATCATCCTTTTCTTCTTCCTCAATGTTACAACAACAAGCTGGAGCCCCAAAAATACTCATCTGAATGAGTCTCATCTCTTCCTTTTTATTGGCTCTAATCATTGAAACCAAGGTTGCTAGAGCATCTGTCATCTGGTTTTCGTCTCGCGGGATATAATTGAAAGTGATGTCATCGAACTCCTCAAGTAACCCCAAAAATATCTTTAGATAATTGATCAATTTAGGATCCCTTGTCTCCCATTCATTTCTAAGCTAATAAATTACCAACGCAGAGTCTCCATATATTTCCAAGGTTCTTATTCCTCGCGCTATTGCTGCTTGGAGTCCCACGATACATGCTTCATACTCGGCCATATTATTTGTGCAATCAAAATCTAACTTACACGCGAATGGATAATAATCGCCATTCGGGGATTTCAAAACTGCCCCAATTCTATTTCCCACTGCATTGGATGCCCCATCAAAGCTCAACTTCCAAGGATGATCCTTTGTAGCTGCTACACATATCAACTCCTCATTTGGAAAATCACAATTCAACGGCTCATAATCTTCTAGAGCTCTACTAGCCAGAAATTTCGCTACCGCACTTCATTTTATAGCCTTCTGACTCACATAGACTATGTCAAACTCTGAAAGCAGAATTTGCCATCTCGCCATTCTCCCATTCAACGTTGCTGACTCCATCATATACTTCAAAGGGTCAAGTTTTGAAATAAGCCAAGTAGTATGATATAACATGTACTGTCTTAACCTCCGAGTTGTCCAAATCAGAACGCAACACAATTTTTCGATAGGCGAGTATCTCATTTCACATTCGGTGAATTTCTTACTGAGGTAATATATCGACTTCTCCTTTCTTCCTGACTCATCATATTGGCCAAGTAAACATCCTATGAAATTGCTGAATAGTGATAAGTACAGTATTAGTGGTCTATCTGGACTGGGCGGAGATAACACCGGAGTATTCAACAAGTACAGTTTGACCTTTTCAAAAGCATTCTGGCATTCCTCATCCCAAGTACCTTAATTGTGCTTTCTAATGAGACGAAAGATGGGATCACACTTCTCAGTTAGTTGTGAAATAAACCGAGTAATGTAATTCAGTCTTCCTAGAAATCCTCGAACTTCCTTCTGAGTTTGTGGGGGAGGTAATTCTCGTATGGCTCTGACCTTGCCTGAGTCAACTCAATTTCCTTTTCACTGACTACGAAGCCTAATAACTTTCCCGATCTAGCTCCAAATGTACACTTTGCTGGATTAAGCTTCAACTGAAACTTTCTCAATCTCAAGAACAATCTTCTCAAGACCTCAATGTGCTCTTTTTCTGTACACGACTTGGCAATCATATCATCAACATACACCTCAATATCCTTATGCATAATTCGTGGAACAAGTTCACCATGGCCCGCTGGTATGTTGCCCCCGCATTCTTCAACCCAAACAACATCACTTTGTAGCAAAAGGTACCCCACAAGGTTATGAAGGTAGTTTTATCCATGTCATCTGGATGCATCTTTATCTGATTGTACCCTGAGAAACCATCCATGAAAGAGAACAACGAATATCCTGCCGTGTTGTCTACTAAAGTGTCGATGTGTGGCAAAGGAAAATTATTCTTTGGGCTAGCTTTGTTCGGATCTCTGTAATCAACACATATTCGTACCTTCTCATCCTTCTTAAGAACAGGCACAATGTTAGCTACCCATTCCGAGTACTTTACCTCTTGTAAGAAACCCGCATCGAACTGCTTCTTAACTTCATCCTTTATTTTCAGAACAATATCTGGCTTCATTCTCCGCAACTTGTGTTGGACTGGCTTACAATCCTGTTTTATTGGAAGACGATGCACCACTATCGGTATTTAACCCTGGCATATCCTGATAGGACCATGCGAAGATATCCTTGAATTCACGTAGCAACTCAATCAGTTCTTGCCTTGTGTCCTTGGCAATAAGTGTCCCAATTTTCACCTCTTTCCCTTCATCCAGGGCTACATTCTCTATTGCCTCTTTCTCATGTGGCATGATTTGTTTCTCCTCCTGTTTCACCATCTTCAAAAGATCTAGAGACACATCACAATTTTGGACATCTTCAAAATCCTGAGATTCCTCTAAACACATGTCTTGCTCGCGAGAAAAATCAGGATTTGTAATATCAATGCTCATGTCATTAATATCTAGGGATCTGAGAAGGGTATACAAATAATGAATGAATTTAAGAATGATTATTTATGTGCTATGAATGAAAGAATAAGAATTGCCAAAATTTAAAAGAATATTTGTTGGTAAAAATGAAACAATACTCGTTCAAATTGATAAAAGTTATTTTTTATTTAAATAATAATAGATGAACATAAGCCTATTTTCACAAATATAATCCTATTACTCCTAGGCTCTAGAGTAATAAGAATGTTTCGAGAATTACTCTGAATAATTCCTAAAGACTACAGGAAGTTCCTCCACAGTCCAATTGTTCAAAGAGCTTCCCGATTCGTAAGGGCGAATGCCCTCAAGGTTCCTTTACTCTGATCCTTCGTCGTGTGCAGCATTAATCTGATGACTCTCCTCTACAAGTAATCCTCTTAATATGAAGGTTTTGGATATAGGAAGGAATGTCATCGATTCCCACCCCACTTCTCTTCCATCTAAACGTGTCCTCTTTTCTTGGCACTTCTTGATGTCTTTCCTCATTTGCTTATAGCCTGGCTTGAAGCCCAAACTAAAGCGGTCTTTCTTCTCAATTAACTTTGGGATTTGAGTCATTCCTTGCAGATACTTTCCTAAACCTCTTCCTAGTAAGGCTCCATTTCCTGTCATCATTTGTAGAGTCATCTTCATAGCTCTTGCTATCCTTGGCACCAGTAGCTCACTCCCTTCCGAAATGAAAGTCACATTTACGAATTCTAAAGAGCGAAAGGAACACTCAATAGATTCTTTGTTTGTCTTGACATAAGGGGCCTTACTAGTGACTGCGGCTATAATGTCCTCCTCCGCATTGATGGTTATTAATCGTCCATCGGTCACTAATTTCAATTTTTGGTGCAACGACGAAGGCACCGCTCCTACTGAGTGTATCTATGGCCTGCCTAATAAGCAATTGTAGGAAGGCTTGATATCCATTACCAAGAAATATACTTCATACATGTTCGGCCCAATTTCCAAGGGAGTGTCAATTCTTCCCATCACCTTCCTTTCTGTATCGTCGAAGGCTCTTACCACATTCTGACATGTTTTCATGTGAGAATCGTCAATGGGTAATCTGTTTAATATAGACAATGGTAAAACATTTAAAGCTGATCCATTATCAATGAGCACGCTTGGGAGTGTGTACCCCTTGCATCGAGTGGTAATATGCAAGGCCTTAGTTGACCCTCTGCCCCCCGGTGGGATTTCATCATCATTAAAGTAGATGAAATTATCCGCGCTAATGTTGTTCACCAATCGGTCCAGCTTATTAACGGATATGTCATGAGTGACATATGTTTCGTTAAGCACCTTCATCAATGCTTCTCTATGCACCTCAGAACTCAAAAGTAGAGCCAATACTGATATGCGAGCCGGCTGCTTATGCAACTGCTCGACCATACTATACTCGCTATGTTTAAGGAACTTTAGAAATTCCTTAGCCTCCTCCTCCTTTACTGGCTCATTGATGGGTACTTCGGTCTCTTTCTCCTTCTCAACCTCGACACTTTTTATTTTTGTGGGCTCCACTCTGACGTCCCCGTATCATAACGCTTCCCACTCCACGTGTGGGAAGCTTCCACCTGCATGTCTTTAGATGCGCTGGCTATATTTTCTTCTTCTAGCACTGTCACACTACAGTCATAATTCCATGGTACTCTCTTGCTATCATTGTAAGGGAAATGAGTAGGTTTATGGATAATGACCTTGGATACTGCTGGTGTGCCAACTTCGTTATTCCCTGGTAGGGAGATAATGATCATTGGCCGGCTGGTTCTTTTTTGTTCACCTTCCAGCACACTTATTTCTCTTTTATAAGAGCTACCTTAAAAAAATTGTAGCTCTTTATTATCTATAAAGCCTTGCACCAAGGCGCTGAATTCTTCACAATTTTGGGTCTCATGACCCTCTTCTCCATAGAACTCACAATAGTTCTCCGTTTGTTTCTCTTTTTTTCCTAGAGGTTATCATCTCTCTTTATCGTCACCTCCCAAATCACCTTCATAAGCATCCTCACCTCAGCAACATTTTCCTTCATCCTTCTTTTACTAGCTTCGCCAATGGCATTCACTCCTTGATTGTCATGATTCGGCAAAGGGTTTTCAGTATTTGGGGTACTATCAAATTTCACAACCCCCATCTTGATCAACCTTTCCACGGCCTTCTTGAATCCGGTACAATTTTCAATTGAGTGCCCCGATATTCCAGCATGGTACTCGCATCTGGCGTTTGCATCATACCATTTAGGATATTGAGGCTGTAATGGTTTCAAGTGGAAAGGAGAAATAGTATGTGCATCGTATAAGCTTTGATAAAGCTCACGATACGTCACAGGGATAGGTGTGAATTGCATCCTCTCGTGCCTTGTGCCTGATTCCTGCATTTGAGAACCCTGTTGCCCAACCGCAGCTACTTTGGGTTGACCAACTGTAATTGCCTTCGAGTTGAAGCTACTTGTGTTGTTCACCGCATTGTCTTTTCTCCTTGGGGCCGATCTTTTGGCCGCTTCCCCCTCAATTTTGCCACCTCTTATGGCGTTCTCAATCATCTCTCCCGCCATGACTATGTCCGCAAAACTTTTGGTAGTGCTTCCAATCATGTGAGTAATGAATAGAGCCTTCAGAGTGTTGATGAACAACATAGTGATCCCCTTCTCCAACAATGGTGGCTGAACTTGCATAGCAACCTCTCTCCATCTTTGAGCATATTGCCTAAAATTCTCATTAGGCTTTTTCTCCATGTTTTGTAGCGTGATCCTATCCAGCATCATGTTAGTCACATAATTGTACTGTTGCATGAAGACTTGTGCAAGATCCCTCCATGAATTTATTCTGGCCCGGCTCAACTGATTATACCACCTGGCTGCTGCTCCCACTAAGCTATCTTGGAAACAATGAATCAACAGTTGATCATTGTTCACATATCCGGTCATCCTCCTACAGAACATCGTAATGTGGGCCTCTAGGCAAGTAGCCCCGTTGTACTTTTCAAACTCTGGCATTTTGAATTTATGGGGAAGCACCAAGTCTGGGACCAAACTCAAATCCTTGGCATCAACTCCATGATGCCTATCAGTACTCTCTAGAGCCTTAAATTTCTCCTCCAACCATCTACAACGTTCCTCCAACTGTTTTGCAGCTTCGGCTCTCAAATCTTCCTTTTCAGCCACGTCCAAGTCAGGAATGAGATGATTGGTAGGGTTGTCACCCAAATTGAATCCCGAACCAGTTGGGTTATTCATGTGGATCCCAGTATCAATCGGTCCATGTTGAGGCCTTATAGTGACAGACGGCCTCCTAGGAAGTACCTCGGTTTGTGTAGGCCCGTGGGGTGGAGTAAAGCCTGGAGGATGATCATTTTCCTCCTCACTAGTGATTGCCATAAGGGCTTTTCCCTTATTAGTGGCCTTCAATAACTGAGCCATCTCAGTCATCATATTCCTCTGAGCCTCTAGCATTTGCTCCCTCATGTCATTTTGCATCTTAGCCAATTGCTCTTACAATTGGTCCTGCATGTCCTTTTGTAGCTGTTAAAACCTTTGATCCATATTCCTAGATTTTGCATGAGTTCCGTACTGATACGTGGCTTCCAGATTTTCTTTTCTACTTCTGCGGTAATTTTAACTAATTAGGGTCTTTCTATAACTTTGAATGCAAACGATGCGATGAAATGCTATGAGATGCAAATGCACGAATGCAAAAAGGACATCGATTCTGATTCAATCTCATTTAGAAAACTTTATTTAGAAAAAGAATATCTTTACATATAAGAGGATTACAAATACGCTTTCGCCCTAATGCCCAAAGTTTTAACTTTATCTAATAAAATGGCTAACTCTCGTCCTATATCTGACGATGACTCATACATCAAACTCAATACATCAGCTCGTATTACCAAGTCTTGCACGTGTTCAGCAACCTCTCGAATCTGGGCTACAGCTTCTCCAATGACGTGATCCCTTTCTCTGACCTGTCCTCTAGACTGATGAAGCTCTCCCTTCAAATGATCTTCTCGTACCCCAAGCTGCTCGATTAAGAGCTTGCTATCCTACAATGCTGATTCCAACTCCTCAACTTTGCCTTTTAATTTTTTTACCTCAACCGTAGAATCACGACTTCGATGCAAATGAAGGGATCGCCCAAGCTCAGTTACTTTAGTCTTTAAACCTTTATTTTCTTTTTCTAAGGTCAAATTTCACGATTGCATCTTTTGAGACTTCTTTTCCCAATATTCGGCTTTAGCTTTTTCCTCTTGGACCTTTTTCTGCCCCTGATCTGAAAACCTTCCTAGTCCCGCTCTCTTCAAAGCTACTTGTGCCCTTTTGTAGTGCTCCTTTAAATCATCTCGATCCTCCTTGATCTTCCTTTTTTCTTTCCTCTCTTTCTCGACCTCTATCTTTTGAACATCGAGGTCTAGGCTCAAGTACATCTTTTCTTCTTCGAGCTTTGCTATCTTCTTTTCGAGCTCTAAGTTCTTTCTCTTAAAATTTTGCTTCATGATCTCTAATTCCGAGGGCATCAACTTGTAAGTATTCCTCCATCGGTCGAGCTTCTTCCATGCTTGGCCTAGAGATATTGTCATTAATCCTTCTACTTTTCCACTCAATGTGCTCAGGGGTCGTAGCAAGGTTAATGGCTACTCCTTTCAATCTACAAGTCTGGTTCCAAGCACTAAAGATCTCACTAGCCTTCTTCTTGTAATCAGCTCCTTTATATAAGAACTCACTTTGAGCCAGTCCATGAGTTGCTGGTACGAACTACCTCAATCCATGCTGCCTCAACACCAGCAAAGGGGCATAATCGATGGCACCCCTAATTCCCAACAGAGGGACCCAATCAAAACCGCTGCATCAGTAAAGGATCTCACAGGAATCATCCATGGGGCCCTCCACTCTACGTCCTTTGACTACAAATTCTAAAGTAGCGCTATCCAATTTTTTTCAGGAACATCAACTTTCCTAGTTGAAGCTGCTATGTCCTTCAACGGAAAGTAATCCTCGAAGAAGACCCGACAAACCACCTTATCTATCAATCGGAAGTGACTGTAGAACCATGCTAAAAGTAACTGAGCACAACCAACAAACATGCCCGCACTGGCCCTCCTACATGCATTCAAAGACCTGAATGTCTCCGCAAAAATCGTAGGAACAGAAGTGACCCGTTTGCTAAGTCGATGGAAGAGATCCGTGGTCGCCTCATCCATATATCCCAAGGCCTTGAGGAAAACCATCATTCCGTATAAGCTTAAGGCAAATATGTCTACCCTCTTCGCCTCGTCTGGATGTGTCTGGATCAGATCTTTCAAAGCTCCCTACAGGATGTACTTACTCTCACCCTTTTCCTTAATTCTAGCCATGATCCACTACTCGCTCATCCCCCTAATAGTCATCAACTTCTTACCAAAGGTTGGGACACAAGCAGCTCGAGAATAATTCCTATCACACTGAAATCTAGAACACCGAAGTAAGGCTGTGTACTCCTCCACAGTAGGCACTAAATCTACCTCCTCAAAGGTAAAACAACTGTATGCTGGGTTCCAGAATTGAGCGAGAGCTCGAAACAAGTTCTCATCAACCTGAATATCAAACAAATAGGGCAAATCTCTGTACTTACCATAGAATGATTGCTTGGTCTCATTGCCCCACTGATCCCAAATCGCCTTAAGCTCCTGCAGATTATTCTGTGTAACACTGATACGAGTGTAGTCTGACAGCTCCGACACATATCCCTCAGTTATGCTATCCCCTTTTCCTAGCTGAGTTTGCTCCGACCATTTATGGACGTTAGCGTTGCCCTCCACTCTATCAAGAAGTCCGTTCTCCATAATAAAACTTTCTAACTTAGAAACTGACCGTGAATCGATACTTTTTAAATGCGAAATGACATGCAATGAAAAAAAAGAAACAGTCAGTATCACATGATATTAATAAACACAAAGATAACCTAAGTATAATTCTATCTATATTAAGCTCTTGCGGTTTTTCTATATGTGGTTTGTTTCTAAAGTTTGAGGTACCCAAACCAGCAGATTCCTCGATCCTCACCCATTATAGGCTCATTTGAGTCGAGTTCAGTTCAGGGGAATACATTTCCCTATGGCTACACGGAGATGAAAATCTCACGAAACCATAGGTACGGATGTATCCCGAAAGTGATCCACTATCCTGCACGGAGGCGAAAGCCTCACGAAGGCGTAGCTTCTCACTCCCACTTAAGGGTGTGACCACAACGGTCATGCAAATGCAATGCGTATCAGAATATAGCAACACATGTAATAATACAAACATATGTAATGCAAAGAGGATTAAATTTTAAAATTTTTAATTTCTGACATTAAGACAAGAGATAATCAATTACACGGCTTGACTTTCTTATTAGTCCCCAGTGGAGTCGCCAAGCTGTCGAAACCATTTTTTTTAATCGAGTTTTGGAAAATAGGAATCGACTTTAAGAAAAACGAAAACGAGAGTCGCCACCAATCTTTTTAGGTATGATTGGATCACCTTATAAAATGTTTTTGTTTTAAAACATTAATTTTGGGTCTACAAAATCAAGAAAACGGGTTCGGGAGTCGGTTACGAACGAGGAAGGGTTAGCACCCTCGTAACACCCAAAAATTGGTACCTAATTGACTTTCAAATGTCTTTAATGTCGGAAGTTTAAAATTTTTAAGATACAATCCTCTTTAGAATATTTTAATTTTGAAAATTAGAGTTCACTTGTATCAAATGAGTCAAAATATTACATCCAATAAGTTAGGAAGTAATATTTTAAGACATTCGAAGCTAAGCTAACCCTTTTTGAAAATCTCTATCTCGAAACGACAAAACGCCATATCCAGTAAGTTAGGACACGACGCTTTGAAATTCCAAGACAGTTGCTCGTATTTTGAAAACCTTAAAAACTTAGAAGGGTGCTTGACTATTCGAACTCAACGAGAAAAGTCGCAACCCAGTAAGTTAGGGCACTACCTTTCTCGAAGTTTTAAAAATAATGATGTGTTTTGTATATCACAAGGAATTAAATAAATTTAATTACAATATACATGTTTTATCATTTCATGCAAATATAGTATAGAAAATAGTAATAATGGCATAAATTACACGATATACATTATCATTTTATGCATATATCATCATAAACAACATAAATGTTCATGCATTATTATTCCATGCTAAACTCCATATAATGCAGAATAAATACAACAAATATAAATTGCAATATACATATATGATAATGTCTTATGCAAATCACCATAAATAATTCATTTCATGCTAATATACAAAATAAATGATATGTAACATTTAACCAACTAAACAATATCAAAATAAGAGAGAACCAAAGATAAATAAGTAAATTAAAATGTATAAAAGTTAAATAGAAAAAAGATATTTAGAAATATGTTGAATAATAAAATAATGATAAAAGAGAACCCCTTCCCTTTTTAAAAAAAATGATACATATAAATTATATTATAGGGTATAACAACTATATATAAAAATGTACTAAGCATTAATATTACATTTATTTATAATTTTTTTAAAAAATGTATATTAATAAATAATAAAATAATGTATACTTTATAATAAAATAGAGGTAATGTAAGGAAGTATAGTATAATATATATAGTGTATAATATAATTTACAAATAAAAATATATAGTAATATAAATTATATAATATAATATAAAAATATATAATATAATGTATATAATATAATATATAAAAAAAGTATTATGATAGATAGTAAAATATAATATGTAATAAAAATTCATAAATAAATATAATGAAATATAATATAAAATATGTATACTAATAATAATAATGTAACAAATATTTTACATATAAAAATATAATGAAATAAATAATATAATAAAGATATATAACATATAATAAAATTTATATATATAATGTTACAAATAATATAAAAAAAAATATTATATACATAACTAAGATTTATTAAGATATATATAAAGTTTTTTAAATAAATTAAATTAAAGGTATATAGGGATTAAAATTAAATTTAATTAAGAAATTTAGGGTTAATTACAAATAAATAAAGAAAACTAGGCCAAATTGGAACACGGACTAAAGCCAAGGGACTCACTGGACAATTTGCCCTAATCCCAAAATGACACCATTTCCACAAATTCAGTTTTAAAGCCACTGTGAGGACCAAATTGAATCGAAATTAAAATATTGGGGTTAAATTAAAAATAAATAAAATGAAATTATAAAGATTTAAAAATGTAGGAGGACCAATTGGGTAATTAACCCATTCTTTGAAAGCACGCGGATCCTCCCCGGGTAATCGGTTCAACACGCGGATCCTGGCACTGATACGACGCTATTTTGGAGCTTATCGCTTAAAGCCAAACGACGTCGTTCGAGTAAGGTTATATAACCCAAATTTTGGCTTAAAAATCATTTTGAAACTGGTTTTTTAAAAAAAAAAACTAAAAAAAATTCTCTGAGAGAGGGGAGAGGAAAGGCCCTCCGGGCTCTAGCCTTCGTTAGGCCAAGCTCCAGTCATCAGGCATACACGCGCCCACGCGCCACCTCTCACACCGCCACACGCGGCCGTTGGTGGTCAAAAATCTCGATTTCAGGCGAAAAACAAAAAGGTAAATGATCTCTTTTTATTTTCGTCATTCGTAAATAAAAAAGGGTTAATATATACGTCAAAACAAGAAATAGAGAACAAAATGATGTAAAAACTAAAAAATACCTTAAAAAACGAAACTATAACTTTATTGCTTGAATATGCGAGTTTTTTTTTGTCTCTGTGTCTCCCCTAGTTTTACAGATTCAAAAGGGCTTTTATAGCCACTGTTTTAGTGTACAAATTTGGTATAGCAAATTATCCCCGATTTCTTGCCATATCTGTTATTTCTTTTTTCTTCTTGCAGGTAAACCCCGAGATATCCGACGGTGAGCGCGCGCGTGATGTACGGAGATGGCGGCAGTGAAGGCTGAGGCTTCATGAGAGCTACGGCACAAAAAGGCAGTTGAAAACCCTAGGGTTCCCAAATCTGAAAACAGATTTGGACCATCGAGCCACAAAGTTTATTGGGTCTGATTTGTTTGAACCGACTTAATTTATGTATTGGGTTTAGGTTCTTTGGGTCACGAGTGTAATAGGGTTACTGTAACGGGCTATGGGGTAGTATTTTAGGTACTGATTTGGGCCTACGGGTTAATGGGCCATGTACTGTAAATGGACTGTAATAAACATTCCTTTGTTTATTTATTTTTTGTTTCTGGTTTTATTTATTCAATTATGGGCCCCGACAGAAAGGTGTTATTACAGTTCTGATGGAGGATGATAATTTTGATCATAGGGTTGAGACTTAACCTATCCCCGATGATGATTTCTTGGCTGATTTACTGTTGATTCACCTCCTTGTAGCGGCGGCAACGTGGTTGGTGTCGATGGTGGTGATTTGTCTATTGTTCTTTAAAACTTCATTTTGTTTTCAATTTTGTTAGTTGCATGTCTATTTTGAGGTAGAGGTGTAATGGCTTACCTGAGGAATTCAAGCTCAATCTAGTTTTACTTTTAAAGCTTGATTGATCTTCCCAATTTTCATACAAACCCAAGTATTTTGCGAATACCTAAAACTGAAGATAATAAATGGTATTACTGCAATTGATGAATTTGAATGATTTCTTTTTTCAGGCAGTTGAGAAACAAATATATAGCTGTAAGATAAAAGGGAGAAGAAGAAGATGTATGTCAAAGATCTTGAGATGAAGAGTAGGTATTTAGAAGAGGAATGTAAACGACTAAGCTGTGTGCTTCAGTGCTTCATTATTGAGTATCAAGCTCTTCAGACTTTCTTTTCCTCCCCCTCTTAATCACAATCAATTTATGTTGTTTTGCCCTAAATCAACCTAACCTTTTAATTTTTTCCCCCTAAATTCACCCCAAACCTTAACTCTTTAGCTGCTTCACCAGTATAGCAAGTTAATTGGCCACATCAGCGGTCCCGTTAAGACACTAACGAAAAATGTTAATAAGTGATTATTTTCTTACTTTTTGATAATGTTAATGACTGTTTTGTCATTTTTTTAAAGTTGAGTGATTGAAATGAAACCAATGTGACTGTTTTATTAGTTACCCAAAATTAAGTGACTATTAGTGTATTTACCCATTATTAAAAGCATAATCCTAATCTTTTGAACTAGAGTAAGGCCTAGGTTGGATAAGTAATTCTATTTTTTTTTTCATTTAAGCAAGGAAAACAATTGTATCTTTATTTACCTACGAAAGAAACGACATCGTTTTGGTCGCCGAAGCTAGTATTGTCGAGTCTAGAAGGCTGGAAAGGCTTTAAGCTTACAGCTCAGGAAAATCCATTTGATGCTTCACTCGACGGTTTGAGTCTGTGGGATTCCACTGTTTCTGAATCCAGATAATCGACGGAAAAAACTGTAAACAAAGCAAATGAGTTCCAAGCCTCGAATCTTCTCAGCGCATTCCCACACCGCTCCTTTATGCACTCGTACTCACCAGATCGCCGCTCTCATCCTCGTAACCGCCACTTTCTTCTTCACTCGTCTCTTCGACCAATCCTTCCCTCCGTCTCCCTGCTACCTCGATCGCCACCTTAATCTTCACGTCGCTAAAACCAATGACGCCGGCCACCTATTGTGGCCCGACCGAGGGTACGGTTCCCACCTCTCTCTCAAGATCTATGTCTACGACGATAACGAGATCGACGGCTTAAAAGACCTTTTGTACGGTAGAGACGGCTCCATTTCGTCCAATGCCTGTCTCAAAGGCCAGTGGGGTTCTCAGGTAATGTTCTTCTTTTGAGATTTTATTTACTTTAATGATCTTTGTTTTTAGGAATAATTTCTTTAATATTAAAATTTAATTGTTAGTAAAAAAAATTGTAGGTTAAAATCCACAGGTTATTGCTTGAATCTCGATTTCGAACCAGAAAGAAAGAGGAAGCTGATTTATTCTTTGTACCAGCTTATGTTAAATGTGTTCGGATGTTGGGTGGCCTTAATGACAAAGAAATCAATCAAACTTATGTCAAGGTAAAACCTTCATTTTACTTGTTGAATATATACATTAGATGATTCTTATTCATTTTTAGCAATAAATAACAATTGTTTTATTTCAGGTTTTGAGCCAAATGCCGTATTTCAGGAGGTCAGGAGGGCGTGACCATATATTTGTTTTCCCAAGGTATATCTGTTAATGTTTTGCTTCGTTAGGTTTGAATTTGATTAGCTTTGATTCCAAGGTTGTTTGTTTTGTATATGTCAATCACAGTGGTGCTGGAGCTCACTTATTTAGATCTTGGTCAACCTATATAAATCGATCTATAATTCTCACTCCCGAGGTATTGGTCTTTTTCTATCCAATAGATCTTATTATTTGTGTTTACCATATGCATTTTATTTTTCTAGGTTGTGATCGGTTGTATTGGGTAATGGTTCAATTTGGTGCCTATTAATATGGCTCTGAATTTGGGTTGCGATCGGTTATACTCAGTGGTTGAGTGTATTGTCTCTATTACATTCATAGGGCATCATTAGTATGTCCCCAATTAAAGAAGCTGAACAAAATTGAAAGAATACGACTGATTGTAGGGTCATATAACCAACTTATGGAAAATTATCAAAATCTGTTTTCTTGTGGTTTGAGCTCCTGTGTTGGTTTAGATATTAGATTTTCTGTAAAGACAGTATATATATATATTTGTTTATATGCACCTGGCAGCTTTGGCTTTGTCAAATCTAACCATGGTAACCGGCTAGATGATTTCTTTTAAGGTCTTTATGCAACTGGGCAAAACAGCAGAAATGAATCTCAATGTCTTTGAATTGCTATCAGTGGAAAATCCTTAGGTTCTAGAACTGAGGACTGTTATCTTGAAAATAGGTGTTAAAGTTAGGTGCATGGGAGGAAACATTCACCTTTCTTGGTGGAAGAGTTATTTTGGTCCAGGCTTAACTGCCTATATATATATGTATGTATATATATCCATTTCTTTCTGTTGAAATTGCCAGCCTCACTTGTCGACCAGAAATTATAAATGAGACGAAAACTAGTTTCATTGTTCCTAAATCTTTTAGGAGATGCAGACTTGTTAAATGTGTTGTAGAATGATTATTAGCTATGCTTTCTACGGGAGAAAAATGGAAACATGGAAAAACTGTTTTTCTTTACGCACGGTAAGTTAATACTTTTCTTTTTCTTTCTAAATTGTAAACACTGCAGAAGGGAAGGAAAGAGGTTTTGAGTAAAGGATTTTATATTTTTCCCCTTATTTTTTGTAAATTTGTTTTTCTATCGTACAAATTGTATATGTTAAAAGCCATTTTGTCTCAATTTAAGTTATTCCTAATTTTTCACATTTTAATTTTTCTTACCAATTGAAGCCTTCAGAATTGATGTTCTCTTGTGTTTTATGTTGACTTTCTTAACAAAAGAATACTGATTTGCGTATTGTGCAGGGAGACCGTACTGATAAGAAAGACACAAGTGCTTTTAATACATGGAAAGATATCATCGTTCCTGGAAATGTTGATGATGGGATGACGAAAACAGGGGCTACTGTTTTCCAGCCATTGCCTCTATCTAAGAGAAAGTATTTGGCAAACTATTTAGGCCGGGCGCAAAAAAAGGTTGGTCGTCTTAAGCTGATTGAGCTTGCAAAGCAATATCCAGATAAGGTATGTTTCCCTTCTTTGTCAGTTTAAGTTTTTAAAAAAAGCACTAGCCTGAGTGGAATAAAGCACAATATGTATATTATGAGTTTTTTTCCCCCTTTTATTGCATGCAATTTTTCTATTGGTCAATATGCACAACTTCCTTATGGTTGAATCCTCGAATATTGAGAAGTATAGAGTTTGATACTATCCCTTTCTTTAAAGTAAAGGTATATCTAAGAAAATGTGAAAAATGGATGAAATAAAACAGAAGTCAGGTCAGGCAGGCCGTTTTTTTATAACTTTGCATTACAGGAAAAGTGTGTAGGTGCTCCAGGCTTGTGCCTGACTAAATGAGCCTCACCCGAAAGGGTTTGAGGTGCTTTTGTTCTCTACTGCTAAGGAGTAAGGTGCAGGTGCACAACTATAGAACCTCAAAATAACAATTTAAAACCTTGGCATTTAACTTATAGTTCTGGGTAAGCTCACTTTTAATTAATTAACCAATTTATTTTTCCAGTTCTTTGGGTCCCTGATTACTATGTGCATTAAGTTGATCATATTTCATTCATATACCAGAAAGAAATCGTATTAGGTCCATTGTACTTTACTGATCTACTAAGAATCTTTTTAGAATCAAGAAATTCTATGTTCTTAATATTCCTCATATTGTTATTTCTTTACCCCTATTTTACTGTTAGTAGAAAATTGTTGCCCATGCTTACTGTGGTTAAGTGTGTGTGAATGTGAGATAAGGTGAAGCTTCTTAATTCTATCTGCATCTGGATGATTGATGTGAAGTATGAAATCTCATAACTCTATTAGCAGGCTTTCTTTTAAATACTAAATCGATTGATTTTTACTAGAATTTTCTCATTTATCTCGTGGAAAATATATGCAGTTGGAATGTCCAGAGTTACAGTTCAGTGGTCCTAACAAATTGGGAAGAGTGGAATATTTTCAGCATCTGGGCAATTCCAAATTTTGCCTCGCACCACGTGGAGAGTCATCTTGGACCCTCCGTTTTTATGAGTCGTTTTTTGTGGTCTCTCTCATATTCTCAAACACGTGCACACAAGCATTTTGAGGCTGATGGAAGTATAGTAATTTGCTTTTATTTTTTCATGAACAGGAATGTGTTCCAGTCATCTTATCAGATCAAGTAGAATTACCTTTTCAAAATGTAATTGACTACACAGAGATATCAATCAAATGGCCATCCACATCAATAGGGCCTGAGCTTCTGGATTACCTGGCTTCGATACCAGGTCAGATATTCTATTTTTTGCTTCTCACTCTACTTATTGAGCTCTTTAGCATCATGAAATGGCTGAACTTTGCATTTGTATTCAGATGAGGTCATAGAGCAGATAATAGGTCGTGGCAGGCAAGTAAGATGTTTGTGGGTTTATGCTCCAGACTCGGAGCCATGTTCTACAATGCGAGCGTTAATGTGGGAGCTTCAGAGGAAAGTGAGGCAATTTCACCAATCAGCTGAAACATTTTGGCTGCATAATGGATCCGTAGTGAATAGGAATCTTGTTGAATTTGCGAAGTGGAAACCTCCTATGCCTCTGCCTTGAAAACTGGCTGCCTCGTTCTGGTTGGCACAGTGCTCCGTTTTGCTTCAAATTTAACACTTGCTGTCACAATCCTGAATGGCTGTTGGGATTCACTGTTTCTTCTATAGGTTGTAGAGCAATTCTTTTTTCACCTTATTGTTGGCAATTTTAAAACAAAGTATTGCAATTCTAGATGTTGTAAAAATGTCACGAAATTATTTTGTACATTATGTAGTGATGAAAGTTGATAATGATGATTTAGCTGATTGTTACAATTTAATTCAATCTCTTTCTAGGTTTACTAGAATTTGTTACCAAAAAAAACCAATATGAATTTTACACTTAAAAAAATAATGCTTCATACATTTTGGGAAATGATAATATTTTTTTGAAAAAAAAATGGTAGATTGTCTTTTTTCTTTTTTTTTTTTAATGATGAGAAGTTTGGTGGCTTTAATTTTTTTATCTGAATGTTATTTATTTTTTTGTAAAAAAAAGAAAGAAAAGATTTTTGGTATGTGATTTGCCTTTCGAAGTTACCTTTTTTTGTTAGTTATCTTTGTAAATTCATTGAATTAGTAGTAATTTTTTATTTTTTATTTTTAGATTAAAGATGCACAAATAACCTATAGTTTGATCGTCCGGTTATAAATTTATTGGATTTATTTAAGATGGCACTTTGTGTTGAATTATTTAGATTGGAAATAGCTCTAAAAAAAATAGCTGTCTTTAAAAAAAGTAACTAGGAATTTTAACAGCTTACTGCTACTAATTTTTAAGTTAAAGTAACAATATATGGTAAAAATGATAAAATAAATAAAAATAATAAAATTTATTAAATTTATAAAAATATATTTAAATTTTATTAAAAATTATAAAAATATATAAAAATAGTAAAAAAACGTAAAATGTATAGAAATATAGAAAAAAAAATTATAAAATTTTATAAAATTATAAGAGAGTTATAAAAATTGTAAAGAAATATAAATTTCATAAAAATTATCATATTAAAAGAAGTATTTTATAATTTTTATATAACTTATTGATTTCTATTTTTTATCATTTTTTACCACATGTTTCGCTGTGTTGCGACACTTTATGGCTTTAACTGAAAAAAATTGGGGATGGTTAACTTAACGGTCTACGGTTAAAATTAATGCTTAAAAGATCTTTTTGATACATTTATAATTTTTTATGATTTAAAAAAAAATAAAATTTTTAAATAATTTTCTACTAATATTCTAATTTTAAATATTTTTATGTTTTATATTAAATTTAATAATTTTTATAACTTTTATTGCCACATGTCATATCGTGGTTGTGGTACAGAATGTATTTAACTAAAAAAGAATTAGAAACTATTAAAGTTAACGATCAAATGACCTTTTTGATAAATTTAATAGTTTAAGTACGCAATTGAGTGCAAAAAAAAAAGAAAGGCTTAATTACTTTTCTTTGAAAAATTTTAAAATTTTTTTTGATGCATTTTAAAAATTTAAATACTCAATTAAATAAAAAACAAAAAATTAATTTTTTTAAAAAATTAAGAACTTTTTACACCCTCAATTTAAAAAAAAATAAAAAATAGTGGTTAGAATTAATTCACTGCTAATTTTACTGTACCAAATATTTTCATAAAATAAATAGTGATGTGTTGCAAATTTGACACTCATCTCATCAAATTAACCACCAAAGATACAGATAATTAAAATCTAAAATATAAAAAGAAAATTTGCGTGCGGGAAAAATTATAGAGAAAAAGTAAATAAGATAATTCAGGTGTAAGGCTAAAAATAATGATATATTATCGGGAAGATTCCCAAAAATGCACTGAGATGCCACCTCCTTCACAAATATACCAACTTGACTTCTTCTACACTTCAAATCACAACTTCTCTACAACCTTCTTGTTATTGATTTCTAGATTCCGAGTGTAGGAAGAAAGGACTTCCATTTTCTCTTTACTGGTTGAAGCTCAGCTCTATAAAAAAATATGGGCACCACATTGTTTTCCGGCTGTCGTAGCTTTTCATGGCAGCAACTATCTCTTTCTTGCAGTTTCGCTCACTCTTCTTCATCAGAAAATGGGATTTCAAGGCCAAAAGCTGTTCCCACGTCAAGAGGAAATGGGTTGGTTGATAAGGAGAAGGACAATTCATTGGGGATTTCGAGTAGACGATCCCTTTTGATCACTGGGATATCTGTAGCGTCATCGTCTGTATTAGGATTTCCAGGTGAGGGAATGGCAGTCGTCAAACAAGGTCTTCTAGCAGGAAGGATACCTGGCTTGTCTGAGCCCGATGAACAAGGTTAGTACAACAGTTTCAATACATCATGCATATGGTATCATTACATTCCCCAGTCACAGCATCAAAATTTGTGAAGGAATTAAAAGGAGAATTACTGTTTCTTGCAACTACTTCCTATATTTGTGAGGATGATGAGAAAAAAATCATTTTAATATCATTTCTTCAATCTCTGTGGGTTCCTCTATAAATCAATCTATTTGAGATTTCTCAGTTCCTCGATGAATGAGCTTAAAAATAGGCTTTCTTGAAGAACCCCTATACTGCTTGGTGGGAAATCTACGAAATATTGTATATCATAGGTTGACATATTCCCTTAACAAATCTGGAGGGTTTTGTCTCATAATTCTATCGAGAGTGTTCCATATTTGATTTAGTGGTATTTGAACTTATGTACTTGTACAATATTGTTAGGTAAGTGAGCTCACCTTATCTCAAGGAGGGCATTTTATGTTTTATCCTTCACCTGAGATAATAGTTAGACCTCATCACCCAGAAATTTCGTAGGACACTCTCTTCACTAGGTGCATGTTCGACCTCTCCTTAAGACATTTGGCATAAAACTTGAAACACTTGGTCTGACAAAATCCTAATAGAATCATTTTCACCTCAGGTAGGCTTCAAATATGGACAATTTGATCCAATTCAAGGAATTTTGTACATGTTGTAGCGTCACTCTCTACCTACACAGGGCGAATTTAGAGGGGGCACGTAGGGCCTTGTCCTCCCCTAAATTAGAAAAATTGCTATGCAAACCACTTCAGAAATATTTGAGTTATAAATTAATATATGATCAAATTTCACTTTGATCCCAAAAATAAAAAATATAGTAAGTCTCTTTAGAAAATAATGAAATCATAAATTAATATATAATAAAATTATATTTTTACCTCTCAAAAATTTATAATTTAATTTTATCCCTTCTAAAAAATTTCTAAAATTACCCTTTTACCTACATCTGATGATATGGACTATTAGCATATCTAAGCCTTAATCGTAGTTCAACATGTGACATCTTGTAATAAGAGAAGCTTGCATATATAAACTAAGGGCCCGATGAGAGAGGCAAACAAACTCTATACCAAGCACTTTCCTGTAAATACTCAACAACCTCCGATCTCAAAATCAGTGCCTCCATCTGTCCTACTGACTCTTTGCACCTCCGGTTGAACCGTCTTGAATCACCATAAATTCCTTCACGTATCAACACCATATATTTGACATATTTCCAGAGATGGGAGTCGGATATGATTCTAACCACACACCCATTTCAAGCACATGCTATGTACTTAAGTAACATAGCCAAATAGAAACTAATAAAAGATGAGGCATCGTAAATTTGTGAGAAAGATAAGCAGACTTTGCTTACACTGAACCAAAAAAAAAAAAAACAGTGAATAGATAGATGTTAAAGACCTAGGCTAGTAGGGAGATAGAAGCAGGGCATATTCTGTATTTGTGGTTATAGTGAAACATCATCTTCACCAGCAAACAATGTGCTCAGACAGGTTGGAGGACTTATCGAAGACCAGATGACAAGTCAGGAGGGCATGGTGTTGGATGGAGTCCTATCATCCCTTATTCCTTTTCAGTGCCTCAAGATTTTGAGGAGGTACTCAATTCAATTCCATTAACACATTCCTCCATTTCAATCTCTTGACTCTGAGACTTACTTCCATTTTATATATCCCTGCAACAGGTTCCTGTATCTATAGCAGATTTAGGCGGTACAGAGATTGACTTGAGGTTTGCTAGCTCGAAAGAAGGACGATTGTTTGTCATTGTTGCACCTGTTCTTAGATTTGCTGACAGTAAGATTTCCCAAATACTTAAAGAGTGCTCCTCTCTTTTCACTTCCATGCCTACTTAAAAACATATGAAACTTGTCTGTCTTGTTATTGTATATAGATCTTGGTGACGATGCCACGATTCAGAAGATCGGACCTCCGGAGAAGGTGATCGGTGCATTTGGACCAGAAGTGATCGGTGAAAACGTAGAAGGCAAGGTTCTAAGCATGAACACAGTGGAGCATGATGGCAGAATGTATTACCAATATGAATTGGAGCCACCCCATGTACTGATTACCGCAACTGCAGCTGGTAATCGCCTTTACCTATTCAGTGTAACCGGAAGTGGTATGTACTTGTATCTTACCCCTCAGTACTGTTTTTTTTCCAAATCTGTAATCTTTGAAAGCTTGTTCAACATGCATTACCTATATTGCTTCAAGTTTTAATTATTTTTGCTATTTTCAACAGGTCTTCAATGGAAAAGGCATTACCAGGATTTAAAGAGGATATCCGAGTCTTTTCGTGTAGTCTAGTTTTGGGTCTCCCTGGATTATGACATGAGTAGATTAGTAGTGATGGATATTTTTACTCTGTAATTTAAAGTTGCAACAAAAACAAAGAGTGTATTTGCAGCACAGGTATAAAATGTGCAACTTTCTTCAAAGTAAGATTTTTGCAGAAAAGCTATACAGCTTGCTAGAAGCCACTTATCTGAACTTGGGATAAGTGTCAGATCTGTGTATATCTCCATTGCGGATGTACTCTATATATTTAAAAGATCATAGTCTCATTTTTCATATCAAGTGTGTTGAACTTGAATGCCTTTGGACTCAACTAATAATTTGGTTACTATTGTTGAAAAAATTGAATGAATCGATTCGATCGTGTCCTTAAGGATAATTTCTCCTTAGGGGTGATATGAATCACACATAGGATCTCATGGTGTAGTGGTGAAGGGTGTGCTTGAGTCATTTGAATTGGATATTTCATCATTTATTGCAAGTTTTCTCTCTTTCTGTAATGTGCTAGGTTAAGAAGCATGCATAACCTAGGATGAAAGATAAATGATAACTACAAAAAAAAAAAAAAATGGAGGCCTTTGATTATTGTTGCAATTTCAGTGAGAGAATTCTAATTGAGCCACAACCAACCTATGCATGACATTGCCCATTGAAAGCTAATTTTACCCTCAAATATCTCCAAATCAACCACACTGAGAGAGACTTGATTTTCTATATCTTTTCATGTATAGTAAGGTTTTTAAAGTTGTGGTATCCTAATAACCATATCCAAACATTTGGAAAAAAAAAATGAAGGTTGGGATTAACATAGCACCGGCCATTGGTTTGAGAAAGAAAATACAAGTGGAGTTGTTGAAATGTAGACAAAATTACATTCTATCCTGATTTGCTTACTTGTAATGTAAGATTGCAACTCTTTCGTAGGGAAAGACCATGAGAAAAAGCAAAAGGCAATTGCATGTTCATTAATTCAATCACAACCTAGTGTCACGGGTGGTAGATCATTTGATTCATTTGAATTGACTCAATTTGTGGATTAACTAGAATTTAAGTCCCTTGAGACTTTCAATTGTTGATAAACTCTAATATTGACTATTAATGTAATTCAATTTGTACCGTTAAATTTGTAGAAGCTCAACTATAACTAGAATTATCAGGTAAATGCATTATTTTCTTATGGCTGTCCAATTCTCTCATTGCTCTTTTCTTTCAACTTCACTTCCACTATATTTTTCGTTGTCATAGGGAATTTTCAGGATTTTTGTCCTTTTTTGAATGTTAATCTAATTTAAACAGATTTAAAATAAAAAAATTATCTAACTCGCGCGATTTGTCAAATTAAAATTCTAACTTGTAACAATTTTATTGGATTTTTTTTATCTACAAATATATGTACTCTGGATATATGAAAAAGGAAAATGAGAATGGGAGGGGAGGGGAGGGGAGGGGAGGGGATAATTCCAAATATAAAAGGCATAAATTCCATTAATCAAGATAAACCTGTTTTTGGTAAAGGGCAGCCAACATTTGGAATGGTTTTGGGGTTGTAAAGATACGACACGTGAACATGACATGCGTCTGTTCTAACCTGCAAATTATATAAAATAAATAAAACTTTGGGTGGTAATGGATGAAATTGGAAATAATTGAGAGATGACAAAACTCAAAAAAGAGTTGGTTTATGGAGGGAGAGGTTCTCCATCCTCTCTCTTTTCACATCTCCACATTCTAAATCTGGGTTTGCCTATTTCATTTAAATGATTTCTTTTATTTTTAAATATTCATATTTTAAGAGAATCAAATATATTAGCCTAATTCAAAAATTCTTCTTAAATTATATTTATTTTTTTAAAATAAATATTCATGATCAATGATGACTTCACCCAATCACCAATTAACACGTGACAAAAAACCACATAAACAAGCCACCTTATTATTTTTATAAAATAGTTCTAAAAAATAGTAAAATAAAATAAATTAATATTAATGTAAAATTATAAAATCAGAAAAATAATTTAATTTTTTTTATTTTTTTGAAGTTATTTTACAATGTATTGCTTTTGTGGGTTTTTTTTGCCACATGTCAATTGGTGATTGAATCACATCATCATTAATCAAAATTGACTAACGGCTGACAACGGAAATAGTTTAGGTACTCAAATTGACCAAAAATAAGTTTAGGTATCTATTAGGGAAAATGAGAATAGTTTAAGGAGTAATTTTTGAATTAAGTCAAATATATTAAATTATAACACACTCACTACATAGGTGAAAAATAGAACTATGCAAAAAATACATTTATAAAATTTGATATAAATAATAAATTGTTATAAAATAAAGAGAGATGGGGAGAATAAAGAACAAAAAAAATACGAAAGCAATAGAGAATGTACTTTATTGATCAAAAGGGGTGATTACAATGCTTCATCAGAGTATCTATTTATAGGCATAAGAAGTATAAAAGAAGTAGATATCTAATTCTAATAAGTATTAGAATTTAAAGTACATTAAAACTTTATCTTGATCATGATGGACATCCACTTAATAAGATATTCATAACACTACCCCTTGGATGTCCATTGGTAGATAATGTGCCTCGTTAAAACCTTATTAAGAAAAACCTTGTGGGATAAAAACCTAATGAAGGAAAAATAGTACATGATCAGGAAAACCCAATGGGACAAAACCTCGGTTAAGGAAAAAAGAGTACAACGCGTATTTACTCCCCTCATGAAAACATAACATATTTTCTCATATTCTACGTATTCAATCTTGAATGCTAATTTTTCAAATTACTATTTGAATGTATTGCTAAGCATTTATACCACCATTCTTTTGAAAATCATGAGTGAGGGAAAATTTTGGGGAAACATATTTTGATCTCTTCAGGAATTTCAGCAATAATCATAGCAAACTTTAATCATGATCCTTCTATAAAAATACAAATAGGTATTTTGGATCATTTTATAATCTTCTTTCATCTACTATTGACTAAGTCAAATTGACCACATATGTTCAATTATTTCAATTCAGATAAATGAAAAATTTCCTGAGAGTTTCAATAAGCTTCTAGCATTTTAAATCCTTCAAGGATTTAATATAAACTTTATTATATAGTGATTCATAAAAGGTTGTAACAATATCCATTAGACGCAAGTTAAATTTTTTATGAATTATCAATTTAATAATATATCTAAAGGTTATTGCATCCACCACAAAAGAATATTACATCTTTTCATAATCAATACCAGGACTTAGCGAAAAAATTCATATTTTTATTCCGCTTTTGCAAAACTACTTTAATTACACCTTTACTGGCTTTATACCTTTAGAGATTTGGACTACTGGTCCAAAAACCACAAATTTAATTGTACTTGAGTTGCGTCTTTCTATTTTGATCAATTTATTCTATATCTATATTTCTCAATAGATTTATTCAGGATCTTCCTTTTATTTCATTATAATAATACTGCATGCAAAATCATTGTCGACCACTTTTATTATTCGGTTCCATATTTTCTTGAATTGACATAACTATTGAGATATCTTATTTTTATTATTTTAAAATTCAGTTTCAGGTACCTGGATCTTTTCCGAAGTTTTACTTATTAGTTATGTCTTGGGTTTCTTCTGGAGCACCCGCCTCCACTATATGCCATCTAAAATAATTTTCATATTTGGAACCGATCAATCTATTATTTATTCCAATTGATTGTCCTACTGGGACTTTGAATCAAATTAAAATATTAGATGATATATATAATACTTGGTTATTCTCATTAAGTTTGTAAATACATCTAACAGTTAACTTGTAATGAGTTATCTTTATTGAACTTCTGGTTCAAATTACTCTCCCCCTAACTCATTATAAGTTATTATTTCTCTCCCCCTAATGTTGGGAAAACTGACAACTCATGTCATAATTAAATCTCGAATTAATAGCTCAAAAATATTATAATGAGACTCATATAAATCTACATTCCCAATCTCTTATTATGAACCATCTTTGTGCGTTGTGGTGGAGCAGTTGGAACATATACCTTACATCCAAAACTTTTAAGATAGGAAATTTTTGGCTCTTGACCAAAAATAAATTGTCATGGGGAATATTTATAATTTTTGGCTTGATGCGTACAACATGTAAATCAATACAATCTCATGTTGAAATAGAAAGTTTTGTTCTTATAAGTAATGATTTAGCTATTAGTTAGAGGCATTTGATAAATAATTTAGCTAAATCATTTTGTGTGTGAACATGAGCTACAAGATGTTCAACTTTTATCCCAATTGACATGCAATAATCATTAAAAACTTGAGATGTAAACTCACCAACATTAGCAAGATGAATTGTTTTAATTGCATAATCTGAAATTAATCATTTAAACAAGCAATCTCGCAAACGGTAGGTTACGAGTTGAAAATGCATGTGATTATTTTGTAGATGCATCTACCAAAATCATATATTATCAAAACCATCCACATGGTGGATGAATGGGCCCATATTCATTTCAGAAATGTAAGACATTAAATCTTAACTTTAGCTAGTGAGTTTCTAAGAACCAATTTTTATTGAGAACAAGCAACAAAAGAGAATTCTTTAAATTAAAGAATCTTCTGGTTCTTTAATATTCTTTAATTGAATGTCCATGTGAATTCTCAATTAATTTTCACGTTATTTATGATCCATGATGGTCTAACTGGTCACGCCAAGTAGTAAACGCATTTGTATTAGTAAACTTCTGGTTTACTTTAACATGTGTTTCAATTGTACTAAATTGTAACAAATTGATAATTTTATTATCATTCCTTTTAATTTGTATTCAAATATAAGTACTATTGTGACATTTACTACTAAAAATGTCTAAATCAATGTGAAGTCTATAATGCCACCAAGTCAATAAATATAATTTCCAAATAATTGTATGCAATATTCGCTTCAGGGAATATGCCAAAATCTTCAAATGCCCAAAAATCTATTAATAGCAAACTTTGAGAGCGAATCTTATTTTCCATGTGTATAACATGTAACCAGTTACTTTTCATACATAAGTTTTCTCTCTTGCAAGTTCTCATCAGTAATATTTTACCACATAATTTTAATTGAGAACTTATTCTGAATACTGTAGAGTTATACTCACAGTTTTTAAAAAATACTTGCAACTTTAGATGCATCCAACCATAATAAGCTTTAAATAGAATTATCATATTCTATTGCTCATGAGTAGATCTTTCACAGTCAAATATTTTGCTTTCAACCCTTTAATAGGGATGATGACAAAAGAATATCATAAAGATTATAAATTAATAACTCAATCCCCTTTTTTATTCATATGAAATATAATATTTTCCTCATTCACAATCTCAATATGAGATCTATTACAAATAACTTTTAAAAGTAATGCATTAACCATCACAAATTTTGTGCTTTTTATATAGTGATATATTAGCTCTTCTGGAGCTTTCAACTAATTTTATACTATCAAATATTGGGATAATATTTGTTTGTTCCAATACCAAATAAGATAAATATTTTCTATCTATAATGATAGAATTCATTCCTGCATTTTCATATTCTTCCTCAAAAAATATTAACAGAAACAAAATATTTGGGCATACACCACATATGTGGCCAATAATATTTCATATCACATATTGATAACATAAGTTATCTTTACCCTTTAAAGAGTTATCTTAAGAACTCTCATTGTTCTTTTATTTATTACTGTGTTCTCACTTTTAATGATCCATTAGTATATCTTTTATTTTCTTTATGTTTACATTCACTTCGGGGAATGCAACAAATCTAGTAAGACAGACTTATAAACATCCTAATATATTCTTTATTTTATAACCACCATCGCAAACATGCGTGAGATTTCAAATCAAAATCTACCTATACATGTTATCATGATTAGTCTCCAATTATAATAAACAATAAATAAAACATAGTAAAATATAGATCTTTAACATCATCGTCATCACTAGAAGGTATGAGATAGTTCAAAAATATTCTTGATTTCATAAAAATAACGGTATCAAATCTTTCACCATCTTTAAGCACAAAAAGTAAAATAAGTTAATCAAAACAATGATAGCATATAATGAAAGAATAATGAAAAATAATAATCAGATATGAAACATTAAATAAAAGAAATTTCTTGTAAAAACTTTGCATCTTGTCGTCAAAGAAATTAAAAATCATGGAGGATAAATTTGATCGTCGATAAAAGGAACTATCACTTTAAGCAAGATCGTATTGGTAACGTGTTATAAAATAAAGAGAGATGGGAGAATAAAGAACAAAAAAAATTAGAAAGCAACAGAGAATGTACTTTATTGATCAAAAGGGGTGATTACAATGTTTCATCAGAGTCTCTATTTATAGGCATAAGAAGTATAAAAGAAGTAGAGATCTAATTCTAATAACTATTAGAATTTAAAGTACATTAAAATTTTATCTTGATCATGATGGACATCCACTTAATAAGATATTCATAACATAAATAAATTTTAGTTGAACCGATTGAAAATTGAAAAGGCTTGGCTTTAAATCTTATTATGTCTATATTTTTTTATATAAAAGATATAAAGTAATATAAATACACTCAAAATAATATAATTTACTTTCTAAAATAAATATATTTCAATTATTACTCAACTGAATTGATATTCACTTAATTTATTACACCAATTTAATTAAATACTTAATATATAATATAGAGATGTGAAAAAAAGTTAACAGTATCCCACGTTCACTAAGCAGGATCCAAATCTGACCTAAAAAAATGGAAGAAATGGATCCAGAATTCATGGGACTTACAAAGAACACCACACATGATTTTACTACTTTTTCTTTCATGCAACCCACTTCCCATGTTGCTTAAAATATAACAAAATGTTGGCTCAAAAAAATAATGTGACAATAACATTTTATAGTCTATAAATTTACTTTTATTTTAATAATAGGTATCTCACCATTCATTTTACTGCTTAAAATTAATAATGTTGAGTTCTCTTCAATAATGACAATTTCAAATTTTGAATTAAATTTAAATGTTTAAGAAAAAAATTCGCTTTCACTTCTTCCAACCATTTGCTGGTAGTTTTTTCTTTTCTGTTTATCATTTTTAGTCTGTAAGTTCTATTTGACTCCCACAACACGTTAGTAGTAGTATTTGTTTCAAAAGGTGCCTGACTAGTACTGGTTCACACCATGCATATAGGGTGTGGGAAAGTTGCTAAAGTGAGGGTGGTTAACACCGTGAAGGGTGTAGAGAGCCGCTAAATTAGTGGCTTGAGCAAGTTTTGGGGCAGAATAGCACAATCGAAGTCACATCCTTCTAATTATTGATAGCAACGATGTCAACTATTATGAGACTCAATCTACTAATATAATCAACTCAAGGTTGACTAAGAAAATACATGTGAGATTTTTAATCTTAACCATAAGTTTGAAATTTACTGTTGATTTATCCAATACAATCTCTTTAAGGCAGTGTTTGAAAAGCTACATAGTAATTGAATTTGAGTGCAATCGCTTGCAATTACACATGGGTGGCATGTTTGGGTAACCGTTGTAATTGGTGGATCTCATTGAATTGGGTCTAAATGGAGCTCCCGAATTACACTTTCCAATATCTCACGGGGAGGGTGAGAATTGGAGTAATTACGAGGGTAATTACACTTAAATCCAATTACCTTATGGCTTTCCAAACACTTATTTATGATTAAACTCTAAAAAGTCATTAATTTTATACAAGTTTAAGTTTTAAAAATTATATTATAAGCATAAACATTTATGAATGTTTGAGATGATAATAGCTAAATCTTTTTAAGATTATATTAGAAATCCTAAAAAATTATATTATATTATAAAAAATTATGTACATTTTATAAAGTTATAAGAAAACTCTTATACATTTTATAAAGTTATAAGAAAAATCTTACTTAAATCCTAAAAATTCTAAAATTATGTCAAAAAAGTATATTATAAAAATCAGTTTACATGTTATAAAATTGTTATAATTTACTTATTTATAAAAAAGTTATGGCCAAAAAGTAAAAACATAATTTATTTACGTGTCCATAGTATATATTATAAAAATTAATATACTTATTTATAAAAAAAGTTTTATAATTTTTTCCATAATTTATTTATAAAAAAATAACTTTATAAAATTATGGTAAAAATTATATTATTTACAATAAGTGTTATGAAGGTTATTAGACGCTTCATAAAACATTTTATAAATGTTATATATTATAAATTTTATATTATTTTTTTACGTAATTTAGATATTATAAAAAGGTTATAACCTAGTATAAGTCTTTCTCTAAATTAAGTTTATATAAGTTTTTATAATCAAAGCTATCAATTGTTTGCATCGTGAATCCAAATATTATGTACTAGATGCTTGTTATGCAAATAGAAAATGTTTTTTTTGCACTATATCGTGGGTTTGATACCATTAGAAAGAATAGAGATAGACACAAACAACAAAGGCAACTTGTAACCTCTTTAATTTGGTACATTTAAAGCTTCAAAATGTGTTTAAGATGACATTTGTTGTTCTAAAAAATATTTCTCATATTAATAACATCACCTCGGTATAGTATAAAAAAAGTTAGATAGTACTAGCATCAATTATACTTCATAACTTCATTCGTAGGTGAAATTAGGATTATCATATTTTGAAGAGTTAGAAGAAAGATATGTAGATAATCTTAATAATACATATTTAGATTCAGATGATGAAGAACTCGATTAGAGACCAACAGATGATGATAAGGAGCATAAGTTAAATGTGAAGGAGGGAATAGCCCAACAAATATAAAACGCTAGAGCAATTAAATAAAATTGTATATGATGTTTATTTTTCTTGTTATTTTTATTAGTAATACTATTATCAATTACTTTATTCAACTAACATATTACATACAATAATTTCGTTTTAATTTTATTACTCATTTATAATTTTTTATCATACTGATGATTTTTATAGTAATTAATATTTTTAAAAATATAAATTATATAACTTTGTAATTAGAATTTATAATTACAATTTGTACTACCAAACACAATATAAGAAATTATGATGAAATTACACTCTGTCAGTCAAATATGTTTAGGAAATTATAATGTTTTTGTAATTACAAGAGAGTGTAATTATACGTTCATTTTGCCGATTGAGTCTTAGCTCGTTTGGCATAAATATTGTTATCTGTAATAGGCCCATTTTGCCCGGGCCCGTTAGAAAACCAAAAAACCAAAAATTAAAAAACAATAATAAACCAATATAATAAAAGTCCATTAGCCCATGACCCAATTAACCAAATTAATATCTGACCCAAACATTAAATTTAAATTATTAAACCTTACCTGCTGTAGCCTCGTCCATTTTAAAAATAAAACAAAATTCGCTCGCTCGAACCTGCGCCCTCTCTATATGTCCAGCACGCTACTGCCACTGCATCACAGGCGCTCTTTGTGTTAAAAATCGGTAGGTGTGAAAAAAAAAGCCAAAATTGCGCACGCTGCGCCTTGAACCCAGGCTCCTCCTCCGCCCTCCTAGCATACTTAGCCACTAGGCTAGATGCTTGCTTCTAACATAAATTAGCCTGAACATTTAATAAGGCCTACCTGCGACAACCCTTGGTTTTTCTAAAATAAAAACCCACATTTGCGCACGCAGGGAATCAAACCCCTGCTCCTTTCCTACTACTTAACACGCCTAACCACTAGGCCAGACTCTTCCTATTCTCCAATTTTAGCCCAACTTATTAATAAACCTTAATGCCCAGATCCCCTAAAGGAGCAAAAATAATAATTTTTGCTAGAGTCTTGGTCCGAATTTTTCCCACACTTTAAATCCATTGTAATTTATTTAAAAACTAAAATAATAATAACCATAATAATGAAAATTTCAAATACGATAATATATATATATTTTTCCTAATAATAATAATAATTATAATTTCTATAAATCAATAAAAATAGATACAGTAAAATTTTCTAATAATATGTTAATTTAAACACTAAATTAACAACAATAATTTTATAAATATATTTGTATCTAATAATTATAATGATAATAATTTTCATAAAAAATAAAATATTAGTAATAATATAAATATTTTATCAATATATATATTTAAACACTAGTAATATTCAAAACTTCTCAATATTCAGGTTTTCTTTTATCCGAATCCCAGACTCAAAGTTCAACTCTTCTAGGCCCAATTTTTGGGGCGTTACAAAGAAAGCAGACTGAAGATTGAAGATTGGAAGAGGCAAATCTTATCTCTATGTATCGACAATGGAGCAGATTTAAACCTCAAGCCTTATCTCTCTGAGGTAGCAAGAGAGCAAGTTGAAGATTGAGTCTTATCTTTCTGAGGTAGCAAGAAAGCAGACTGAAGATTAAAGATCTTATCTCCCTAAGCAGTAGCGGAACAGATCGAAGATGGCGAGTCTTATCTCCATGTATCGATAATGGAACAGATTTTAGCCACTAGCCTTATCTCTCTGAGGTAGCAAGAGAGTAGGTTGGCAATTGTAGTCTTATCTTCCTGAGGTAGCAAGAAAGTAGACTGAAGATTGAAGATTTATTTCCCTAAGTAGTTGTGGAGCATCGAGGCTGGCGAATCTTATCTCCATGTATTGGCAATGGAACAGATTTAAGTCACCAAGCCTATTTCCCTAAAGTTACAGTCGAGATTCAGCATAACCGGGCAAAATTGGCCCTATTTGAAGTCTTTGCTCTATTCTCGTTGCACGACAATGAGCAAAGAGGGGCAACTGTAATAGGCCCATTTTGCCCGGGCCCGTTAGAAAACCAAGAAACTAAAAATTAAAAAACAATAATAAACCAATACAATAAAAGTCTATTAGCCCATGACCCAATTAACCAAATTAATATCTGACCCAAACATTAAATTTAAATTCTAGCCCAAATAAACTAATACCCCAGTAGGCCCAATCCCGAAATTAGCCCAAAGAGCCCGGATGGGGGAAGATTCTGGAAATCCCAAGTCACCAAACTGCTGCTCGCACGCATCGCAGCTTCCCCACGAGTGGCTTTCCTTCGTACAGTCGAACCTGCGAGAAGAAGCGGATTAACAGAATATGCAGCAATTTACAACAAAACAATTTGATTTTTTCTTATTTTTTCTTGTTTTTAGGCTATAAAAAGCCACTAAATGTACATGGAAGGGGATCTTTTTTACCCAAATATATACACGAATATTAAAAACAACAATGAAAAAAATTGAAAAGGTATTCAAATATTTTTTCTCTTTTTCTCTTTCGATTCCATTAATCTTTCATTAGAGTTTACATGCATTTGAAAATAAAGAGAAAGCAAGAGATTTACCTTGCGAATGTGCTAAGAGACTCCGTCTTCTTCGTTGAAATCGGAGTGTAGATGGAACCTCGTGGCCTAGATGGTCGTCCCTTGAAGCCCGAATCTACTTGTCACCATTGATAGAGGTAGATCGGTGCTTAAAAGAGGGGTGTTAGAATCGGTTGAGGGAAAATCAGGAGAGGCTAGGGATTTGGCTTCTTAATCGGCCAAATGAAGATAGATATGGGGAAGGATTTTGCTTCAATTGCTGTAGAAAACGGCAGAGTGCCATTCAAACAATTTTTTAGGGTTTAATGACAAAATAAAGATGTCACTGTTTAGTCTTTAGAGGCCAATTAGCTACTCTGGGTGAATTGCGCATTCGGTCCCTCCCCTTTTGCGCAAATCTTTAATTAAGCCTCAATCACGTTTTATTTGTTTTATATTTTCCCTAAGATTTACACATTGTCACGGTTTAATCCTTATTTGAATGCTGCGCTTTAAAGCTTGAGATATTTATGTCTTAGGTCCTTGATCATTGGTACATGTTTCATTTTAATTTTTTTTCCCTTTTGTTTACAAATTGACCTCTTAATCTTATTATTCGTTTCAACCAAGTTTTGTTTAGTTTATATGTTTACTCGTATTTATGCAAAATTTTAGTATTTTTTTTTTAAATTTATCTTAGCATCATTTTTTCAAGTATTACTTTAATTTGTTATTTCTTTCATTTGTATAATTGCTTCTTGAAATTGTTTTGTTATGTTAATATACCTTTGCTTTAAAAATTTAATTGATATTGATCTAAAAATAATTTAATTTTATTCATTGTTATTATATTGTTGGTGAATTTTACGTGTATATATATATACATATATATATATTTTATGTTGATATATATCCTTTTAACTCTAAATATAATTTATTTCTTTTAAGCATTTTGTTGAAATCGAACACTGTTTTATATTATTATTCTTGTATATGTATTTATTTATATCAAGTTTTCACCTTATATATTATTAATCCTATGTTATTTTATACATATATATATTTTTTTAAATCTACTTGTATACGTAATTATTTTTTTTTAAATCTATTGCATATATAATTTATGATAAAATTAATTTAATCTTATAATTCACATTTTAATTCCATGTTATCTTAGCATACAATTGTTTCTAAAATTTATTCATATGTAAATAATTCATATTAAATTTATTTTTTATTATAGTCCACGTTATCGATTCCATATTAATATCTTTTTATGTATATATATTTTTCTCTAAAATTATTTATCTGTATAATGCGATTCTTTTAAAAACCATATTTTAAATCATACAATTTATTTATTATATACACTTTCATATTTTATTATCCTTATGTATGTATTATTTATATGTGCCATCAATCCAAATCAATTTGTTACATGTAAAATTATGTTATATGTTATTTGTTTCAAAATTCCCTTTATAAATATAGATTTATAAATATACATCACTAGATTTAGGTATTTTATAAATATATATTTTTTTTACCTTTTGAGTACATGATTATATTTTTAAAATTTGTTACATGTATAATTTATATATATATTTTAATTTTTCATACATTATTAATTTCATGCTATAATTATTCTCAAATCTACTTGTATATACATGTTTTATGAATTTATTATGCATATTATATTGTATCATGTATTGTTAATCCCTCATATTTAATATATTATTCAAGTTATTATGTGAATTATCAATTTTTGAATGAATTTGTGTTTTAAATATTTTGTATATAATTTGATTTGAACTTTGAATTTTATAATAACTATTTCAATAAACATATATCCCAAGTTTTATGCAAACGTGTCAACTTATATATATTATATGATCATTAATTCTTCATTTTGTTTCATACATATTTTTGTGCATCATTTTATTTTGTGTTATGTTAATTATCGTGTATATCATTTTTATATTAATTATTCATTATCCATGCTTAAAGAATTTTTGGTTACATTATACTTGGAATAATTGTTAGATGTATTAAGTGAGGTTGTACTTTGTGTATATTATTTCATATTCATTAACCTTTTTTTTATATATATATACGTTTTGTTGCAATGCATTAAATATTTCATTTATTTTAAAACAAATAAACTTAAGCAAATTTCTAATTTTCTACCATTCAAAAATTCTGAAATAAGGCAATATCTAATATTTGGGGAATTCGAAAAATCATGCTTAATCGAACTGGGTATGACTTTTTCGGTGAACTAAATATTTGGATAACCTTTTATAATTTAGTATACGAGTTTTCAAAAGCCAAAATTCAATCGTATTTTAAAGGTATAAAGGATCATATTCAATCGTGCTGGGTATGATATCGCGTATCTTTGAAACGAGAGAATTTTGACCACTAATTTGAACTATTCAAACATTTAAAAAAAAAAGAATCGTATTTTGGAAAATCTCTTCTTTTCAAACCTTTTGGCATAAGGATAGCATTGAATCAATTTGGTACCAATATTTGGGCGTAATGAGGGTGCTAACCCTTCCTCATGCATAACCGACTCCCGAACCCGTTTTGTTGATTTTTCATGAACCAAAATTTATTTTTCATAGCATAAAATGTTTAGTAGGTGACCCAATCACACCTCAATCAAGAGATTGGTGGCGACTCCATATTTTTGTTTTCAAAAGTCGATCCCCATTGCTTTAAAAAAAAAGGGTTTCGATATTATCGATACAAGAAGACGTGAGTTTGAGTGCTCTAAAGCGCATTATCCTCCTATTTATGGGTTGAGAGGGGCTACAGTTAGTTTTAGATATTATGTTAAAAAGAACGGATATAATCAGAACCTATAATGAGATTGTTATTATTTTATACTATCTAAATGGATGTTAAATTTATTATGACTTAATCGAAGTTAATTAAATTTATTTAGTACTTTGTAATGCCTTAGAAAAGGAGGTATAGCAAATTATAGCATCAAACTTAGGTGATTCACTTGAATCCAACCCATATTATGTTTTCTAGATATCTTCCAACATTTCAGCCTTTTGAACTTCAAAAATTAAGTATCATGCATGAACATTATTATAGTCAACATTGAATTTAATTAGGCAGCACAATTCAACACATATTATTAGCAATCTTAATCTATGCATGGATGGATGTCACGATTTTTAGGATATGATAAATAACCAGATCAAATGTTACGATTTAATGATGATTGATATAATGGCATTGCGAAGTTAGAATTTGAAGTTTGGACTTGCCCTTCTTCTTAGGGAACTAAGAGATAACAAAAATCAAAGGGAAAATAAAGAAGAAGGTCATTGATTTAATACATGCATCCAATTCCAGCAGCTCCATTGAGATGGTAGCTAGCCATGAATGTCCCACTGTCCTTATCCACCGTTTCAATTATAAATTTCAATGGAGTTTTCCACTTCCTTCTCTGCCCGTCAAACCTTTGCTTATATATATATATAAATAATACGGCAACTTGAGTACTGTCATCAATAACTATTTTCATTTTAGTCACTCATTTACTTTTTAAAAATTATAATTTTTTTCAAAAATAAAATTTAAATTTTTACTGAAAATTGAGTTATTCAGTTGTGGAGATGAAACTTAAATTTTTCTTTATAACTCAATTCTCTATAACAATCTATTTTTTTTTCTAAGCAAACTTGGGTTTTCCCCCTTTTTATGGAAAGAAAAAACTAAAAATTAATTCTAAAAAGTAAAATATATATATTTTCAAAATGGTAAAATAAATTTTCCCTGTAAAAACCTATTTAATCTTTTTGTAATACTAGAAGCTTTTCCCTTTTCTTAGAAAAAACTAAAATTAATTTTAAAAAATATAAATTAAAAGAAATTAAAAAGATAAATTGATTTTATCCTATAAAACCGAGATAGTTTCCTGTAAAATCCATGTTTTTTCCTAGAGAAAATAAAAATTAATTTAAAAAAAGGGAAAATAATAAAGGAAATTAATAGGACAAAATGGTTTTTTCATGTAAAAATTAAAGTTTTTCTTATAAAAATCTAAGTTTTTTTCTGTTTAGTTAAAAAAACTAAAATTAATTTTTAAAAAGATACAATAAATTAATAAAATAAAAATTTATTAATATTAGGTGACTAAAATGAGTGTACAATAATATGGAATTAATAACAGGTGGCCAAAATGAAAACTTATGAAATTTGGGTGACTAAAATGTAAATAATTGTTAGTGAAAATGATCAATTTACAATTTTATTTCTGCTTTCGATGTTCAAAATAAAACATTTAAAGTTGAGTGATCAATTATGTAATTTACTCAAATAATATATATTTCTAAGTAAAGAAAAGTTTTGTCCGTGACAGGCAGTCTTTCTGCCATTAATCACTTTGGAAAGAGTCCTTACTTGGAGGGTAATGCAGCCTTTCTATGGCCTCCAATTTTACTTAGGTTACCTTTAAATTTTGAATTTTATTTATTATGTACATAATAAGGATGAAATGGGGTACTTTTAGATAAATAATCCCAAAAAAATTAAAAATTATAAAAATGACTCCAGTACTAAATTATTTAGAAAAATGACCTAATTTTTACAGTGTCAAAGGATGTTTCCACTTTCCATGGCGACATCACCCCAAAAAGTGACCCAATCATTGTTTTATAATTATAGAAAAAATAGGGTGAAAAAAATCTTTTTTTTTGTGCCATCACTTCCTAAGGAGGCACCCATATAAATTTTTCGTATTTTCCCGTGTATTTCTAAAGATAATCGAAAAAAATATACATTTTTTTATGATTTATGGCACCAAATTGGATTTTTTTTTTCTGGTTTTGTCTTCTTCCATGGAGTGACCAATATTTATAAAAATAAAACTTTCTCTTTGATGACTATTTGAGATGTGGCGGCACCAATATTATTTTTGGAATTTTTTGGTGCCCAGACACTTAATACTACATCCCTGAATACCAATTTGGTGTCGTCACATTTCAAGTAGTCATTAGAGAGAAAAAGTTTTATTTTTACAGATATTGGTCACTCTATGAAAAAAAGGCAACACTAGAGAATTTTTTTAAATCCAATTTGGTGCCTCCATTAAAAAAGGCAACACCAGAAATAATAAAAAGTATATTTTATTTTTTAGATTAACTCTGAAAATATACGGAAAAATATGAAAAATTCATACGAGTTCCGTCTTGAGAAGTGGCAACACCAAATTTTTTTATCCTATTATTTATGTAATTATAAAGCAATGATTAGGTCATTTTTTCAGTTGGTGTCATTGTGGGAAGTGGAGGCACATTTTGACATAGTAAAAATTAGGTTACTTTTTTAAATAATCTAGTATTAGGGTCATTTTCATATTTTTTTAATTTTTTTAGGTTATTTATCTAAAAAACCCAGTTAAATGTATACGCTACGGATAAAATAGTTGAAATTAATATAATATATATTAAAAACATAAAAAATAATATGAATTTGTTAAATTTAAAAATATTTGAAGATTTTCAAACTCATTACTATATTAGTATCTAACAAGTTAATAGGTTTAAAAAATCATAATCATCATGAATATTACATTTCTAAATAGTTTACTATTCAATTTATACTATTTTTAAAATCCAAATTCAAAATTTAAAACAATAATTTCAAACCTCAAAATTTGCCTTTTTTTTAATAGTATTTGCAAATTTTTTAAATGTACGAAATAATTTTCTAAAAAAAATTCAAAATCACAAAAATATAACCTCACGTTGCAACAATTATTTAAATTTTTACTCTCAAATTGAGTAATGTCTCCACGAACATAAATGTCACCTTGGAAATAGTCCTTCCTTGGAGGGTAATGTAATCTTCAAACCTACCGATACCATACTACCCAACAAATTATAATATAATCAACCCTCATAATTATTCATTTATTTGTCAAAATTTTAGTTATTCATTTTTGTCCCTCAAATATTTCAACTAAGTTTAAATTTTGAAATTGATATTGGTGGAAGTATTTTACTTGAATATTACTCTCGACTTGAACAAGATTAAGCTTAGCCTGTAAAATAGATGAAATCACTTGTGGTTTTATAAAAAAAAATTATAACTATAATTAAATTTATTAAATTTATTTCATTTACTAAAATATGATTAATAGATATTTTATGTAAATTTTAAACATTTTATTGAAGTAATATCTTAGTTAAAATGTATTATTTTTATTTCATTTAGGAATAAAATTAATTTGACTAAAATTTGAGTCAAGATGCTACTGTAGAAAAACAGTTTACTAAAAAATGTACTTCATACTTTATGGTTGTTGCTAAAGATGACAAGTTGTTGAAAGAAATGAGCTTTTTCGAGAGAAGTCTTCGAAGTGTTGTCCTCGAAAAGCCGACTCAATTCCTCAACAATGAAAGGTATTGTCCATTGAGGGAGGATTTTGCCCCACCTCTGCGAAGAGTTGTGTACAGCTCACGGAGGGAGGCACCTCGACCTCATATCCACATACAACTACCCACCAAAAGGTAACATAAACGTCTCTCACTCTTGATGGGATTTGAACACCTGACTTATAAAATATAAGTCACCTATTAGGGTATATGACACTAAAGGGGACAAAACATTCCCCGAGAGATAATAACTTCTATTTTTGAGGGATCAAAGAGTGTCTCCAAAGACGACACTTTGAAAACTTCCCCTCAACAAAAATAAAACAAAAATAAATAATTTTATAACCAACTTAATTATTATAATAAAATTTATTAGAAAAGTTAGCTGCTATATAGAAGAGTGAGTGTAGTAATAATGGGTTAATCTTGAGTTGAAACCTAATTAATAACCCCTAGAGCTATCTATTGACAAGAAATGTATGTATAATACCAATGATCAGTTAATGAAGTGTCTTAATCTGATCCTGCAGGCTAGATGCTGAGGTCCCCTTCGATCACCATTGGAATTCAAAGGGTCTTTTTGTTTGATATTTTATTATATCAGCTATTTTGCTCGGCCACCCGTGATCTACATGCATGAATTACTGGGTTTTCCAAAGCTGACAAACGGTGACAGTTTCTTCATCCAATGAATAGGTTCCAAAATCAGTAATCACATTTCTCAAAGACCATCAAATTAGCATTGTTTCACTTTCCTAAATAGATTCCACTTTCTGCTTTTCATTCAGTAAAATCATTTACACGTGCCAAAGTTTCTATTTTATATAATTCACACGAGGTCCCAACATCTTATTATATATCTTTCCTTACTATTATTTAAGTGTTTTATTTAGTGTCAGGTAATCAATTTAGTTAGAAAAATTAAGAAAGTATCTTTTCACAATTAAAATAAATTATATTGTTTAAAAATATTTTAATTTTTTTTATTTTAACAAAAATTAATAAAAATATGTATATAGTGGGATTTGAACTCACACCATTTAGATTAGTAAAATTTTAAATTTACTAGTCAACAAAAACTTCATTTTGTTATATTTTATACATTTTTATTTTAACATGCATATTTATTATCTCTATCAATTATATATATATATAAATACTATTTTTTAAGTGTTTTATTAAGTTGGTGCCACCCTCAACTAGGTTACCAACTCAATTAGAGAAATTATAGAAATGCCCTTTCGTAATTCAAATAAATTATATTATTTGAGGGTATTTAATTTTTCCTTTTTAGCAAAAACCAATAAAAATAAGCATAAGAGGGATTTAAACCCACGCCATTTAGAATAGTAAAATTTTAAACTTACCACTTAATCAAAGCTTCATTTTATTATGTTTTATACATTTTATCTTAATATGCACAATTTATCATCTCTATCAGTTATATATATGAATAATGTTGTTAATTGAGTTGGTGTCACAAGTTAACTCGACACTAACTCACAATTTATGACAACACAATGATAAATAATTGTAGTGCATTTGGTATTGTTAATATAATGTATTTATGTATTTAAATTTTGTTTTATTCATTATTTAATCTATTTTTTATTTTAATATTGTACATATTTAATGTGTTATTATGATTAATTAGTTTCAAACCATACGGTTCATTAATTATTGTATGTTATTTTTAAATAAAAATCTATAATCATATATAATTAATCTATTTTTATTTTAATATCGTACATATATTATGTGTTATTATGATTAATTAATTTCAAACTATATGTTTCATTAATTATTACATGTTATTTTTAAACATACATCTGTATTTTAAATTTGTGGTTTCCACACGTATATATGTGATAGAATTTTTAGTTTGATTAAAGCACTTAGCATGTTCTCATATTATTCTACAATATTTAAATATTATTTTTAGAAAATTATTTGATTCCAAGTTAAAAACTCTAGAAGTAAAAGGTAAAACATTAATGTTTTCTTAGATGATATTAGAAAAAAAATCAAAATAGACTAGAATATGATTCACTCACAATGTAATAAAAAATAATTATACAAAAAAATATTAAAAATTAATTTAAAAAATTAAATATTGCTTTGGTTGAAAGGATTAAGTTAAGAAAGTGAATTTATAATGAATTGGGTTCAAATCTTATCAACGATATTTTATTAAATTTCATATAATTTAAAATGATAAAAAAATCCTCATAGTAATGTTTAAAAATTTATAAAAGGAAGAGTTTTCATAATTGCTTTGAGTTGAGACTTAATTGATAGATAGCACCAATTCAATTAGCCCTTTAAATATAGTATGTAAATACATGTTATTTATTAAACCCTATTTGTGAACTTAAATTTTCTTACTAATAGTGGACACAATAATAACCATTTTTTATAATGCATTTGCATCATGTAATTATGTTACAAATAATGATTAATATTTGATACTCCCAAGAAAATTATGTAATCATGTATTCCATCTCAGGAAAATTCTTGGCTTTTGCGTTATACTCCCAGAGAACACAATGAAATTGTTGATTGCATGGCGAAAGGAGCTTTATCCTTTACCATTGAGCTAGAATTTTTTGATGCTCCCCCTTTTACGGTTCGTAATTTCTTAGATTTGGACCAGACTAGGGGTTTATTTTCAAACCTTTTTGGATGTAACTAGTTTGGTTTTCTGCTTTTTTGTTTTTTTACCAAAAAAAATTGATACACTACTATTGGAAAATTTTAATTCCATAAGCAATATTCAAATATGATCACATGTTTCATTTTTTAGAATATTTTTATTTTACTACATCTTAAAAGAATATATATTACCCATTAAATTTTATTTATAAAAAATTTAAACTCCACTAGTATCATATAAAATAATTTTCCTCCCCCGTTGATTGAGTTTTAGTTTAGTTAAGACTATTGCTATTGCTATTGCAATAATTAGGAAGATGTGGGTTCGAGTGCACTTAAACATGTCTTTTCCTCTAGTTGAAGGGTGGGGGATAGAGAGTATGGATAGAAGTGGGCTTTGTATAAAAAAAATAATTTTCTCCCCCATAATATTTGGGATGAGTTAAGGGTATATGGTAAAAGTACCATGGAGACCCCTGTACTAGGAGTTGGATTGCATTTTGGCCCATCTACTCAAAACATGGGCCAATTAGCCCTTGCATATTAGAAAAAAGTACAAATTGGTCATTCTGTTAAAATTTCCATCTATTAAATGATGATATGAATTTTTCAATTGTTTTTATAAAGTGACATGAGGAGGCATATACTATTATTCTTTGTGTTGGCAAGTTAACTTCTTATCTGATTGCTCTTGTTCTTAGATAGACATTAGATACGTACCATCACCTCCACTGAGGGACAAAGCTAGAAAATTGCTTTCGAGGGAGGGTACAGATGAATTATAAATGATTAGGGGCTCAAAGTATAACTTTACCATTATATTAACATGTAATTTCATAAAAATTAAGGGACTAATTGCAAATCTACCATTTTTAGGGTTGTCCCTATATCCACCTACCTATTCATGTCAACGAAAAACTCAACCATTAGCTATTTTATGTGTTACCGAAGGAGTGATTGTTGTTGGCGGTCACACTTGTGTTGTTGTTGTTGTTGCTTGAATTCTTATTACTGTAGGAATTGTTCTTGTAGGTTCCAAAATTTTTCTTAGAGCTTTGAGACTTGTCTAGTAAAGATTTCTAGTTCGGAACTTGGAATCTAAGAGCTGATGAAGGGTATCCGAAATACGGGTTATAATATCATGAAAAATGATTGTATTGGGGATATATTGTTGCTGACTAAACAGACTACAACGATCATGGTATTTGTTAAATATGACTCATATTTTCGGTTAAATTTGAAAAATAATCTTCCAGTTAAACTCTGTTTACTTGTTTCAATCAAACACTGATTAGTTTAGATTATTTTATTATTATTTGACCTATGAATTTAGCCTATAAATAGGCTCTTTTACAACCTTAGAAAAATACACCCATTAGAGATTAGAACTCATAACACATTTAGAGAATTTTGTGTTTATGTTTTGAGGGTTCTTTATTTTCGGGTTTCGGGGTTTAGTCTTTATCTTCATCTTTTGTACTCTTTGTTCTTTTTCCATTATAGTAAAATTATCTTTGCCCGTGGTTTTTTATCCTCTTTGGAGGGTTTTTTCATGTTAAATTTGTGTGTTCAATTTCTCAATTTATTCCGCTATTTTTCTTATTCGTTGTTTAATTGAGTCGATCCTAACAAGTGGTAGCAGAGCTAGTTCAATTTTCATAGATCAGCTCATTCAGAAATGGCAACAACAAAGTTTGAAATTGAGAAGTTCGATGGTGAGACAAATTTCAATCTGTGGCAAGTTCAGATGATGGCAGTTCTAGTTCAATCCGGTTTGAAAAAGGTTGTTACTGTGAAAAAGCTTGAAAATTTAAATAAAACAGAATGGGAAGAACTTGATGAAAAGGCTTTATCTGCAATCCAGTTGTGCCTCGTGAATACGGTATTGTAGGAGGTATTGATGGAGAAGACCTCATCTACCTTGTAGAAAAGGTTAGAAACTATTTATGCGATTAAGTCTCTGGCTAACCGTTTAGTGTTGAAACAACGTCTATTTACGTTTCGCATGAACGAAGGTGAGTTTCTTAGATATTACATCAGTCAATTCATTACTCTTTTAAATGATTTAAAGAATGTTAAGGTTCATATTGATGATGAAGATCAAGCTATACTATTATTGTGCTCTTTACCTCCTTCATACAAGTCTTTTAGGGAGACCCTGATTTATGGCAGAGACAAACTCTTATTCAAAGATGTGAAGGGTCATTTGTTGAGTAGAGACAAACTCGACAATGAGCTTCATTTGGATAGCAAGACAGATAGGCAAGCTTCCGTTTTGGTAGCATCAAAGAAACGAGACAAAAGGTGTCGCTATTGTAAAAGGTTAGGTCACGTCAAAACAGATTATTATAAACTGCGAAATAAAAGAGCTGTTGAGAGTAACGAGGAAGATGTAGTTGGTGCTAATTTGGCCGATAAAAATGGTGATGATTTCTTATTAGTGTCAACAAGCGATAACTCCAAGCTCACGTCTGAGTGGATCCTAGATTCAGGATGTTCTTTCCACATGTGTCCCAATAGAAAATGGTTCTCTATATACAGTTCGATTGAAGGTGGAGCTGTGCGTATGGGAAACGATTCATCTAGTAAGGTAATTGGTATTGGTACTGTTAAAATTAAGATGCAAGATGGGATGATTAGGACACTCTCAGATGTTAGGTATGTACCTGATTTACGAAAGAATCACATCTCCTTAAGTATTTTAGACTTGAAAGGATGCAGAATTAACATCGAGTTGAGCAGCATTAAAGTATCTTGTGAAACTTTTGTTTTGTTAAAAGGAAAAAAAATCTGCAGTCTTTATATTCTGGAAGGTTCTACAGTGACCGGTGAAATCAGATGTCCCTTATCGATTACGGAGTTGAAGTCAACTCGTTTGGAGCAGAGGCAACTTGGTCATAGGAGGGAAAAAGGTATGACCGTTTTGTTGAAGAGAGGTTCTCTTTTAGATGCAAGTTTTGAAAAGTTAGGTCACTGTGTTCGTGAAAATCAGACCCACGTTAGTTTTGATTTGATAGTGTACAAGTCGAAGGCTAGAAGTCTTCCAGTTTCTAAGTACAAATTCGACTCAGTTAATTTCCTGCATAGTTCAAGAAAGGCTCGTGGCGAGCTTTGGCAAAGATGGCGTTGTGGAAATATGAGTCAAGGTGGATATTTGTTAAATATGACTCCTATTTTCAGTCAAATTTGAAAAATAATCTTTTAGTTAAAATCTGTTCACTTGTTTCAATCAAACACTGATTAGTTTAGATTATTTTATTATTATTTGACCTATGAATTTAGCCTATAAATAAGCTCTTTTACAATCTTAGAAAAATACACCCATTAAAGATTAGAACTCATAACACATTTAGAGAATTTTGTGTTTACGTTTTGAGGTTCTTTATTTTCGGGTTTTCGGGGTTTAATCTTTATCTCCATCTTTTGTACTCTTCGTTCTTTTGCCATTATAGTAAAATTATTTTTGCTCATAGTTTTTTATCCTCTTTGGAGGGTTTTTCCACGGTAAATTTGTGTGTTCAATTTCTCAATTTATTCCCCTATTTTTCTTGTTCGTTGTTTAATCGGGTCGATCCTAACAGTATTGTCAGCCAAAATTTTAGTTTTCTAGTGGGATTTGGCTACTTTGGCTAGCTTGGCTTTGGTAGCTAGGGAATCTTAGTTGTTGGGAAAGTTAGGGATGTTCAAATTGTTGGGGAAGTTGTTGTTGGGGGTAAGCCACTTTCTTGATTGATTTTGAAGGTCGGGAGTCATTCTATGTTCACCGTACCAATTGCTGATACAACGAGGAGGTTGTGGAGTTTTGTGATGATTCACATAATGGGCGAAGAGCCATAAGAGGATTGAGCTGGTCAGAATGCGCAGGTTAAGAAATGAGTAGAGATGGGGAGAAAAAAGATTTGGTAATGCTTGAAGGATAAGTCTTAGATCTTTTCTTAGTGTTAGCAAACCTTTTAAGGGATTCTTTTGTTATAGTGCCCAATGTGCCAAGTCTTTTCTATGTGTTAATTTTAGACTCTCTAAAATTTACCCCATTTAATGATGTTTTGTCATCGTAGGTATAACCTGTCATGTCCAGGGATGGATATGTGAATGATAGATCTCATGTCTGTGTTAGGTGCGTGATCCCATCAGTTCGGGTTAGTAAGGCCTTGTGCTTGCAGGTGTTCTAGTTCGTGAGATGTCTCTTTAGTCAAAGGTGTTGACTTGTGGGGTTGTAGCATTGCGAAGAGGGCTTGTGAGGTGTAGGTATACATCATTGTAGTCAAACTAAATCGTTTTTATTATATATACTTTTCAAGTTTTGAAATTTCAATTGTCATCCAAACATAGTTATTAAAGTCATTAAGTAAAATTTTGGTATTTAAAAAACCTTATATAGCAAACATATTATCACATACGTAATGCCATGTCAACTTGCTTTTTCCATATAATAGTTACAAAAGAAGCCACATTATGTTAGTTAATGAATTTAACAATTACTTCTTGAGTCAAGACTAAAAATTCAAAATTTTAAAAAGTATGGGGATTAAAGTTGATCAAATTAGAGCATAATGATTAAATCCACAATTAGGAATAGTATGAGACTAATAGTAGAATTTGACCTAACAAATGAGCTACTATTTGGGTTAGGATTAAAAATTTAAAATTTAAAAAATATAGAAACTAAAATTAATCAAATTAGAATAAAAAACCCCTAAATTTGTAACTTTCATATAGTATAGAAATTAGTAACGTACTTTTTAAAAGGATATATAAATCAAAAATATTTTTTAATAAATTAGTGGTGAAGTGATAAAATAATTTCAAATCTAAAACTAGTATCAACATTTTGTGTGTAATTTCCTATGAAACTCATCGTCGCATCCAAATTTTGATATATAATAATAAGTAAATTTTATCAAGAAGTTATTTATTGATGAGATATCGATTTCATTCAATAAAAATGACAACAAAAGTTGAAATATTGAGAAATACATTTGTTTAGAGAAATTAAATTTTAACATTTTGGATGTAACATGATTTAGTTTCAAATTCAATGTGACTTGTTTACATAAAAAAAATACAAAAAGTATCATATTATGTTTTATAAATCCAAATTATGGAATCTACATCTAAAATCGAAATGTGATGTTTAGTTGATGAGATAATTTAAGATCCATTGAAACCACCATCTTAATCACAAAGAAGTTTGTTGGTCCAAAATGATGTTTAAACTTCCAGAAAAGGCAAGAGAAAAGAAGATGGAAAGGTGAGGTTAAAAAAGTTGTAGAGCAGTGAGAGAGTGAGTGTGGGTCCTAAAGTAAGAGCAGAAATATGTCATAACTCATATATATATATATATAACCAAACCGCACTGTTTGTAGCAGCCCATCCACGGCATGGCCATCTGGATAAATGGGGTCATTAATGCCGAGGAGATAGGGTTACTTCCCTCCCATCCTATTTTCACTACTCAATATTTCAACAACGACAACCATAGCTATTAAAGTCCTTTAATCATCCCTCAATTTGCAATGTAAAAAAAAAAACACAACAAAAAGGGTAAATAATAATAAGATTATAGTTGGTGAAATCGGATAAGATAAATCGATCAAATTAATAATTGATTGATACAGTAATCTGAAGTAAAGGAGAGATTAATTGATCGTAAATCAATATGAACTGAGATAAAAAATTAATTAAGCTGAATTTTTTTATAAAATTTTATAAAATTTTTAATAATTTATTTAATTAAAATAAAATTAAAAATCAAATCCATTGAAGTGAAAATTAATTAAGTGAGGGGTTCAACCATCTATTAATTTCAAAAAACCACAAATAGGATATCAAACTTGCAAGAACCAATTTCGATAATTAATATATTAAATATATAAATATATTAAACTTATATGACAAATTATTAATATACTAAATTTATATAAATACAAAAAATAGGACACATTCATTAAGTGGATGAGAATAAGTATCTAATAAATTTAGTAGAAATTGAAATAAATATTAATATAATTTTGATTGAAATAATAAAATTGAAGAGTGAGCATTAAAATATCTTTAGTTTAATCCCACCAACATACATATAATTTTATAAAAAAAATATAATTACTCTTAAAATAATATTTGTTCATTTGTAAAATGAATGAATTTTTGATAATTTCATAAATGAGTTAAGACCCGGTTGAGGGTGAAACAAATGATAAATTAAAAAATTGTGATTACCTGAGTTGAATCATAGCTTTTTTTATTTTAATTTTTTATGATATAAAAAATAAATATTTGTCTTGAGTTATATAGATTAGTGGTTAAAAGTTCTTGTTAAATACCTATTTGATATGAGTTCAAATTGTGAGGCCTTGTAACATCCTGAAATAGGGCTAGCCAGAATAGTGGTTTTGGGACCACAAATCCGACGTTAAAATATTTTTTTATGATTATTATGAGTTCTAGGATATGAGAATAAGCGTGTCTTATAGTTTCATGAAGAAATTCTAAGTATAAGGTGTCCAATTGGAAATTAGGGACTAAATTGAATAAATTGCAAAACTTGGGTTCTAAAAGCAATTTGCATGAAATTGCTTTGAATTATAAATTAGAAGGTCTTAAATAGCAATTTTCTCAATTTCTAAGTTTTTGGACAAAAATGGGCATGCATAGAAAAATTTGGAAGTTTTGTAAGGAGGGGCATTTTGGTCATTTGGTAATAAACTTAATAAAAAGGGAAAAAGAAAGCCAAAATCAGTCATCTTCTTCCCCATAGCTGCTGAAATTCCTAGAGCTCCATAAGCTAGGGTTTTCAATATTTCAAGCTCAATAGTAAGTGCTCCCTAGCCTCGTTTTTAATGTTTTCTTTGTAATTTTGAAATCCTTGTAACATGCTCTATCCATTTCTATTCATATCTCAAGCTAGGGTTCATGTTTGGAAATTTACCCATGCATGAGATGCTTGTGTTTTGATGATTTATGGAGGAATATGAGAGTTTGAAGGATGATAAACAACTTTTACTAGGTAGGTTTTCATGGAAACGGCATAAAGGACCATTTTGTAAAAAGTATAAAATATGTGGTAGAAATGTGAAATAGAGGACAATATAGGCTGGTATGAGCTTAGGATACATTCGGCTAGGTATGGGTAACCAGGGAATTTCATGCATTCCATTATACGAGCCTAAGGACTAATTTGTAAAAATGTGAAATGTCGGGGGCAAAATGGTCATTTTTATCGGGATAAAATTTAGGTCCGAAATGAATAGTATGAGGTATTAATAATTTATTTTTATTGATATAGACCCTGAAGAACCAATTCTGGAGGTCGACCGTGGAAAACGAAAGGTTTCGGAATAACTGAAATACGAAACCAAAACAATTACCAGTAAGTTCGTGTAACTCGAAGTAAACTTTAAATATACTTGAAAATGCATATTCTTAAATGTATGTTAATTTAGATATTGATTGCATGACAATTCATGAGATGTGATGTGTAAAATGAAAAAGATGACAATTGTCCTGGTTGAATGAAAAAATGGAGATTCGATGGATAAATTCTTGTTTACATGACATGAGATCCTGCATGTGTTGCAGAAAGGGATTTAGCCCGGACGGGTAATCCGACGATCTCAGTATAGTAAGGATCCAGCCCGGACGGGTGTTCCTTAAGTGATTGAACCTCCCAATGAATATATGAGTATGTATTAGCCCGGATGGGTAATACGATTAAGGATTGAAATTAGCCTGGACTGGCATTTCAGATTCGAGTATATTGGAGTAATTGTCATTGTAAGGGATTTAGCCTAGAATGATAATTCTAACAATACTCCTTGAATTTATGTTATGAGGGATTTAACCTGGATTGGTAATCCAACAGTAAAAGTGAAGTTCACGGGAGTGTATATTTAAAATGGTCACTAGCATGACTTGACGGTAAACGGGATACCCATCGAGATTTTTGATAAATTCAATGGGACTATAATGAGAAACGAGAATGGAAATGTTTGAATTGATGAGCTTACCTAAGATTAACTAACTTGTTGATTGAGTGTATGTGATAGGGGATTTATACTATGCATGTTTGGCATGAATATCTTTTATGGTTGTATGCAAAATAACTGGTAAGTTTACCTTCCTGTTATCTAAACTTACTAAGCATGATAATGCTTAACCCCTTTCCTTTCCCTGTTTTATAGAGCTCGTGGACTCGTGAAGATTGGAAGACGATTGGAGTATTGTCAATACTATCAGTTTATCTTGCTTTGGTATATAGATACCTTTACTTTGTTTCAATGGCATGTATAGGCTTTTGGTTATTTTGTTATATGTGTTATTGGTTAGCCAATGTAAGAGATTGAATGATATACCTATTCATTTTGTATATGGCCATAAGACATGGCTCATTTTGATGCAGGTTGTAACTTACTAATTGTGCAAGTTGATGTTTAAATGTTCATGTGATGGTTAAATGTGGTATATCATGAATGGACATGTGGAATGTGGCCAAATCACTTGAAAATGGCTAGGTTATAATTGGCAATGAGTTATAAAATGAGCCAAGTCTGAATGTGTTTGATGATATGGTAATCCTTAATACAAAGAGGATAATCTAGCATGTGTAAAACCAATGAGATGAGGTTAACATGCAATAGACCATTGAAGGTAGTCATTGGGCATAGTTAGGCCCTGTTAAATACCATAGAAGTTCATAGATATGTGTGGATGTTGAGGGTGACCATTGGCTTGGATTGTAGCCTCTAAAAAGGTCTACACGGGTAGACATACGGGCGTGTGTTTAGGCCGTGCGTGACACACGGTCAGTTCCCTGGGCGTGTGGTATGACCGTGTGTCCCCTGTACCTAAAAGTTTTAGGTCAATATGCATGGTAGTAAACACACAGGCAGAGACATAGCCGTGTGTCTTAACCGTGTGGAGGACACGGCCTAGCACACGGGCGTGTGTCTTGGCCATGTGCCCCCAAAAGCATGATAATGTCATAAATAGAATGCTCAAGTTTTTGGACACGGGCGTGTCTAGGCCTTGCGAATGACACGGGCTTGTGCTCGGCCATGTGAAAACCCCTGTAAGTTCGAAATGGAAAATAAATTCAATTAATTCCATACGAGTAAGGGACACGGGTGTGTCCCAAACACACGGGTGTGTGCATTGCCTCCACACGGGCGTGTGAGGCTTAAACCTAGAAATTTTCCTAAGATTTTTTTAAGCTCTCGGTTTAGTCCTGAACCTTTCTTAATGCATGTTTTAGGTCTCATAGGCCCATAATAGGGACACTAGGAATATGTTTGATTGGTTTTAATTTGGAACGAAATTTGATAGCCTGTGATTTTTCAAAAATGTCATGTTTGTGTGCGGTAATGCCCCGTACCTTGTCCCGGCCTCGAGTACGGGTAAGGGGTGTTACAGACCCCATCTTATTTTTAATAAATAATAAACAGTACTAAGCAGTTACAATAAAATCATAAATCAAAACTCAAATTATCCTTTTGAATCAACCCCCTTATAACTTAAAGAGGGATGGAGAAAACCTGGATACTTGTGAAACTTGGGGCAACATGTTTAGCCATAAAATATGCAACTTCATTGAGCTTTACGAATGTGACAAATCCGAACTTTCTAATTTTTATGCAAAAAATTGTTTAACCCCAATATTATATAAAAAATTATTTTATATTTAAAATAATGAAAATAACATAAAATGTTGATACTCGCATAGTCTCTCCTAATCGCGCACTCAAATCCACATCTTCCTGTATTGACAATAATATCTATGCCAGTTAAAACTCACTTGACTAAACTCGTTTATTTTTTAATTAAAAAATATTTAATTTTTTTTCTTTTTTCTCTTTTGGCCCTGGTTTCTCAAAAGAAAAAAGAAAGAGTAAAATCTAAATCTAGAATACGATTATAAATATAATTAGAACCTTATGTCTCCATCATAAAAGGTTGACTAGGTTAAAAATGTTCAAAGCCCATATGAAAAGTAAATCATGATTAATTAATGAATCTCTTTTGTTATGAAGACTAAATTATGAGTCTATTAATTGCACTTTTATACTAATAATATAGATTTAAAAGCAAACACAAATAAGAATGGAAAATTTTTCCGTTTCTAAAGTCTCATCCGGTGACCGGACTAATGTCGGAGTCAACACTGATGAGGATCGTAACACCAAAAAGGTTAGGTTTAAAGTGGCGGGAGGGGCTCCATTGGGCAATATGATGGTCGACACGATTCCAGTGAGAGAAGTTTCTTGGAAAGAGATGCTTTTGGGAAGGAATGGTTTTGAATCTAGCAATGGCATGTCCGATGGAGACATTGTTATTGAAGATGGTGACATTCTTCGATCCTCCATTAATAGAATCCCCACTATTGACTTCTCGGAGCTACTAAGGAATATTTTGGTTAGAGATATAGAGACTACGTTGTTGTCAAATTGTTGGGATAGAACATAGGATACAAGGTATTATACAATCGTATTTCTAGCTTTTGGAAACCATCCCAACCTTTTCGACTGATGGACATCGAAAATGGTTATTTTCTTGTCCGTTTTCAAAATAGAGTAGATTATGATTTGGCTCTGACTCAAGGCCCCTGGACAGTGTTTGGACACTATCTAACCGTTCAACCATGGACGATTGAATTTGATCTGCTGAAACCCTTTCCTAGTATAGTTACTGTCTGGATCCATTTTCCAGGATTGCCGGGCTTCCTGTATAAGAAAAGGATATCAGAGGAGATAGGAAGCTTGGTCAGACAAGTAATGAAATTGGACTTGAAGACGGATAGCGGAGCAAGAGGCCAATTTGCTAAAATGGCTATGTTGATAGATTTGGAAAAACCACTTACCTCGCAAGTCTCGATCAATGGCCAAATTCAACGAGTATAATTTGAAGCTCTTCATACGGTATGTTTTTTGTGGCAAATACGACCATTTAAAAAAACTCTTGTTCTTCTTTTTTGACAGATCGTAGCATGCAAGGGGAGAAGGAAGACTCACTTGAGACGACAGATAAAGATGCAGATCCGACGACAGTGGCTGACGCTTTAGGTCCGTCGATGGTAGTCCGGTGCAAATCAAGGCGTATTCAGAATGGAAAATCAAATCAACAAGCAAAAATCACGGTAGAAAATCAGAATGGATTAAGATTCACAGCATTAATGGCTGGAGAAGAACATTCACCTGATTTGGGGGCTGCAAAATCGGGGGTTGAAAATTCGAGGCTGAAGGAGATTTCTTTTAAACAAGGAGATTTTATTAAGAAATTAAAGGAAATCAGGCTTGAGGGAAATTCTAGGCTGCGGGCTGAAGGAAGTAAAGGTAAGGAAAGTTTGGATCATAACATGTCTTTGGGGCTAAATGATCGGTCTAGTGGGCTGGTCCACTTGACTGCTGAACAAGAGAATGCTAGTCCAGGCCTGACGCTTGAGGATTAATTTCAGGGGTTGATTTTGGTGTTAATTCGGACGGGTTTCAAACAAATTCATCAAGCAGGTTGGATTTGGATAATTCAGAGAACTTAGATCACATTGATCAGCTGGGTCTCATACCTGATTTACATTTACAAAACAAAAGCTCTTCTCTGCATTTCAATCTGACATTCGAAGGTCCTCTTGAAGTAGTAGTGGCTTTAAATTCTAACATATTGGATCCCAAATGTCATTCAACCGTAATTTTCAAAGAAAATTCAGACTATAACTCCATAGTTACAGGGTCTAATAATCGAACAGGGGACTCTAATATTGTGACCGTCCCTTCAAAATGATACTAATATGATAATAAAAAAGAAAGTGGGCGCAGTGGTAGAGCACTAAATAAGACAATTCATAGACGAGGGGGACGTTTTAAAATTGCTGGAAATTCATGTGTCTCACTTCCCGATGCTATGAATTCCATGGCAAAGCTTATTGGTGAACAAGTGGAGACCTTTACTGATAAGGTTATCATTAATGATGCAGGAGATAAAACTCCCATTACCCCTTGAAAGGTTAGTCCCCGTATTTTTAAATTTTTAATTTATAAATTTTACTATTTTTTTGTTGTAATTGTTAGGGTTGTGCTAGTTCGAAGTTTATTCAGGTTTTTTGTAAATATAATCGGAAACATAAACCAAATTTTATTGGCCTTATAAAAATAAGAGTTAGTGAGGGAAAAGCTGATTCAGTTATTGCAAAGCTTGGTTTTCATTACTCTCATCGTGTGGAGGCAGTGAGCTTTTCAGGTGGTATTTGGATTGATTGGAAAGAATCCGTTTGTGTGGAGGTTCTAAAAAACCATTCTCAATTTGTGTTAGTTAGAGTTACTGGAACTTCTTTCCGACAGCCTTTTTTGGTTACTTTTGTATATGCTAGCCCTAATCACAGTAAACGGAGACTTTTTTGAGAGGCTTTATAGAGAACTATTCCAGTAGATGGGTCTCCGTGGATGGCAATTGGTGACTTTAACACTATTCTTTCTACTACTGAGAAAAGAGGGAGTCGGACTCTTAGAAAGAGATACCCCTTTTTTGGTGAACTTATGGACTCCACCTTATTGCAAGATTTAGGCTTTAGAGGTCCACAATTCACTTGGCAGAGAGGGGGAATTCTGGAGCGTCTGGATAGGGCTATCTGTAACAATGCTTGATGTACCTTTTTTCCTAATTCCATGGTGACTCACTTGCCTAGACTTAAATTCGATCATAAACCCTTAAACTATCTTTGATGCCTGATTTCCTTTCCTCAAAAGGGGCGTCCATTTAGATTTTTAGTAGGTTGGATTGAACATCTAGCATTCTCGAATTTTGTAAAGGAGAATTAAAGGATTTCTGCTAATATGTCGATGATTAATTTTGAGTTTACTGATTAAGTCAAAAGATAGAATAAGGATGTGTATGGTCATATTCATACTCGCATGAAGTTTCTGACTAAGAAACTACACAATATTGAGGTTGAGCGCAGTAGAAGAAACTCGACTTTTATCAACCAGGTTGAGTTGGAGATTAGAGAGGATTTGGAAAATGTGTTGCATCATGAAGAGATTCTTTGGTAAAAGAAAGCTCGTTGTGATTGGTTAGTTTTAGTGGATCGAAACACCAAATTTTTTCACGCGCGTACTTTGAGGAGAAGAAAGTAGAATCAAATCACCGCTTTAAAAAATGATTTAGGCGAATGGATCATGAATGAAGAACAACTAAAATTTGAAGTGGTAAATTTCTATAAAGCCTTGTATGGTGAGCATCCCGGCTCGATGAGAGGTTTGCCCTTGAGCGCTTTTCCACCTCTCTCTGACGAGGATTTTATTCTCCTAAACAGTCCAATTTCTGATGAGGAAATTAAAGTTGCTTTGTTTGACATGGCACCTTTGAAGGTTCCAGAAAGTGATGGTTTTTACGCTATTTCTACCAAAGTTAGTGGGATCACGTTGGCGCCTCCGTTTGCAGTTGGGTTAAGGGTATTTTTGCTGGTGAAAGCATTGATCCGGAATTAAATAATTCGCTTATAGTTCTTATCCCTAAAACTCAAAATTTGGAAGGCTTCGCCCAATTTTGGCTAATCAGTTTATGTTCTGTTCTATATAAACTGGTTGTGAAGGTTATTGCTAATCATTTTAAAATGGTTTTCCCTAAGTTTATAGCTCTCGAGCAGGCTGGTTTCTTAGTTGGACAGAATATGACGGATAATATTTTCATTACTCAAGAGGTTATACATTCTATGAGGAGAACGCAAAAAAAGAGGATGTGGATGGCCATCAAAATTGATCTAGAAAAAGCCTATGATCGAGTGCATTGGGACTTCATTGACTTGTCACTCCAAGCTGCAGGTATTCCTAATTTTTTATGTAATTTTATTATGTCTGTAATTTCCAGCTCTACTATACAGGTGTTGTGGAATGGGGTTCCAACTTTGAAGTTTCGACCTACCAGAGGCGTTCGAAAAGGTTGCCATTTATCTCCGTATTTATTCATTTTGTGCATGGAATGGTTATGTCACAATATTCATGCTGCTATTAGTACTGGCAATTGGATCCCTATTCGACTTGCTTGCAATGGTCCACCGCTTTCTCATTTGCTTTTCGCGGATGATTTGATCCTCTTCGGTCATGCTGGGGAACATCAGGCTTGAATCATCAATAATATTCTTGATGATTTTTGTAACTACTCGGGTCATAGAATTAATATGAGGAAGACAAATATTTTTTTCTTCAAAGGCATAAATGGCAGTTTGAGGAGGCGTATCAGCAATTTCTTTGGTTTTCAAGAAGTGAAGAACTTGGGACTTATTTAGGTGTTCCCTTTTTTCATGAGAGGGTTACAAATAACATGCTGCGCTTTATGGTTGATAAGGTTCGTAACAAGCTATCTAGTTGGGACGTCAGACAACTTTCCTTGGCAGGTAGGGTTACTTTATCTCAATATGTCATTCTATCGATCTAAAGTTACTTTATGCAGACAATGATGCTTCCTAAAGGTTTGTATGATGAGACCGAGCGCATCGTGCGAAAATTCGTTTGGGTTTCCACAAATGGCAACATTAAGGTAGCTTTGGTTACTTGGGATTCAGTGTGTCAACCAAAATCTTATGGGGGTCTTGGTCTGAAACAGTTGAAAGATCATAACACTTCTTTTATGATGAAGATGGGTTTTGACATTATCTCTAATATTAATGCTTTATGGGTTTGGGTCCTTCGGTCTAAATACGGGATCCCCAGTGGTTTACCCGAAAATGTGTCGAGGGGGCGTTGTTCCTTCCTATGGAAATCCATTGCTAAGGTTTGGCCTCTTATCTGTGAAAACCTTTCATAGTCCGTTGTAATGGTAAGAGTATTAAATGTTGGCGTGATCCTTGGATCTCAAATTGTAACACCCTATAACCCGTATCCGTCGCCGGAGTGGGTTATGAAGTGTTACCAAACAAAACACTACATTTGTACATTCACATTTACATAAGTTCATTAGCAATTATATACATACCCAAACAAAAATCAAAAATCGAAATTTAGACTTATACCGACATTCAAAAGTTACCATATTTGCATGGCTTATATACAACAACATCTCAAAACATCATTCATCTATAGTCTATTCTATACATGCCATACTATATCCAAAACATAATAGTACCAAAATGATAGATAGTGTGACGAGTTGCTGACGATCCCCGAGCAAGTGGCTAGAGTCAACGATCTATAAAACAAAGAAACATAACAAACAGAGTAAGCTTTCATAAGCTTAGTAAGTTTTAAGCAATGCAAACAAATAAACTCAATTATACTTCGATCAGTCAATTTCTCAAGAGGCCATATTCTAGGTAAATTGCCATTTGGCCGAATATGCACAAGCACATAATGCACATTTAGCATTCTTATTTCACTTAATATGAATTCATATAACATAAATAAATCAAATACTTTCACATACTTTCACACTTTGACCGAATGTATCATGATCATAGATATAGTTATGACATTTATTCATATACGTATCACATTATACACTTATGATTCAAATTCATTCAAACCCACATATAAGTACATAATACATACCTGGCCAACTTAACTTATTGAACGTATTCATTTGTCGTTATAACACGAGATATCTTAGTTTAGACTTTTATCAAATCACCTGCATTTAGCCTACTAGGTTTTAAACCCGAATTCATCCACCGGTATTTCGCCTGCTAGGCTCGAAGCCTAATATCATTTCACCGGCATTATAGCCTGCTAGGCTCAAAGGCCCGAATAGTATCTCACCGACATCATAGCCTGCTAGGCTCAAAGGCCCGAATAGTACTGTACGATATTCAAATCAACAAATTTCATATAACACAATCACACCAAATTAGGTACTAACATCATTCAAATATATCATCCTACATTTTATTCACTTTTATTACATTTCATCATTCGTACTTATCATTTGATAGTTTACACATAACATCTCACTCATATTCATCTAACATTTATCATTTAATCATAAAAGCATATCACATTTTTACTTCCATAATATATTTTCCATTCGGCCATATATATACATTACGAGTAATACTTAATTCTCATAATATGTCATGTCATTATCGAATATTATTTATGTTTAACTACTTAAAACTTACCCCGAATATTTTCGAACAGTCTCGGATCGGCTATTCAACTACTTTCCCTTTTCCCTTGTCCAACCTTGGTTCTCTATGCTCTTGAGCTATTTCAAACAAATTTAACTTATTAAAGTCCCATCATGCCAGCTTAGGGTCGAATATGACAAGAAATTTAATAGGTCATATAGCTACTTTTAGTTCAAATACAAAATAGTCATACATATTTTTAATCACATTAAGCAATTTAATACCATTAATTTAATATTTCCTCATGTACACCTTTATGACCGAATACACATATCAAATAAGTAACTTACCTTAACACATAACCCACATAACCAATGTACATATAACCCTAATCACCGAATATGAATATCACCAAAATTTCTATGACTCAACCTTTAACCTTCATAGCCGAATATTCATTGTATACCTAAGTCACATACACAAACACAAAACTCATATGGCTTATCATATTTTCATATACATATCTTAACCTTATAGCCGAATATATAGCTCATCAAATAGATATTCATTCACATTCCCTTAACACATATTGATCAACTAGATCATGCATTATCCTTTGGCACATTCGGTCATTAAAGCAATAACCTATTTAACATTCAAGCATTTTATACTAAAATTTCTCCCAAGGCCAAATTCATATACAATCTTTAATACTCATTCAAAGTTTATATTTTAAATAATTTATACACACACCATTAACTTAATATCAATTAACTAAACACTTTAACAAATTTTTCTTTGACTATACACACATTCGGCAATGACAAAGACAATTTAACAAACCTTAAATTCAACTTATAACAATATATACTCAATATTCAAAGCATTTAACAACACTTCATCAATTTCTATCATCAAATACAAATTTTGCAATTTCCTATCATGACCGAATGCTCAATTAACCAACATTTAACAAATTAATTCATGGGTTTAAAGTAGAACCAAGAGAGGAACTCAAAAACATGAATTTTCAACCAAACTACCATGAACTTACCTTGAATTTATCTCCCCAAATGACCGAACAACAAGCTTTCTTTTTCTTTCTTTGAGTTTCGGCTAAGCTAAGAAAGAAGATGAACAAAACACTTTGTTTTTCTCTTCTTCTTTTTTTTAGTTAATTTTTTTATTTCATAATTTAAGCCATTAACTATTATAATATTAATATAAAATGTATATATAGCTAATCAACCATCATCATGGCCGACCACTTACTTAAAAATGGGGAATTTGACATACAAATCCCCATATTTTAAGCCATACAATATTTGGCCACTACACTTCAACCTATCACATTTTCAAAATTTCTCACATAAGTCCTTTTTAATTAATTTCACATCTAAATGGCAAAAATCAAAGCATGAAATTTTCACACATACACTTTCACTTATAATAGGCATAGAATATAACATTTAATTATTTTCGTGACTCGATTTTGTGGTCTCGAAACCACTTCCCAACTAGGGTCAAATTAGGGCTGTCACACAAATTGTGGCCCTTTATTATCTTATATTCAATGCTATTCTAGCCTTAATATGGACTGTATGCTTAGTGATATTATTGCAGGTGATGGATCGTAGAATTTAGATTTTTTTTTTGCTTGTGGATTCAAGAAGAGATCGTTAATAGAATTGTTGGAATTCCACCACCGCACCCTTTTTTGGGACCTGACAAAATCTTGTGGGGGGCTACCTCAATCGGCTTATTTCCCATCAAAAGTGCCTATAAGAAGGTCCGAGATGGTACAATGACCTAAGAAACGTATTTGGGAGATGCCTTGGAGTTTTAATGGTCCCTAGAGAATCCGATTCTTTTTATGGCTCGCCCTCAAGGTTCGTCTTCTAACGAACGCCGAAAGGACACGAAGAGGCATTGGGAACAGTAGCGCTTGTGGTTTTTGTAGACATGATTACGAAGGTGTACTACATGTACTTCGAGACTGTTCTATAGCTAGAATCATCTGGGATAATATTATCCCAGAAGGAAGTCGATCCAGGTTTTATATTGGTTTCATTCAAAATTGGATGAATTTTAATCTCAATAATCATTTCTCTATTGCTTTTGATGGGGTGGACTGGCCGTGTTTTTTTGGGATTATTGCTTGGCGTATTTGGAAAAACTGTAACTTTTTCATTTTTCAAGACTTTTCTTGGACTTATGATGAGATCCTTAAAGTTTTATATAGTTGGGCAAATCAATATTCTTTAGCTTCAAAATCCGTTCTTCACAAGGCGCATGGTTACTCACAATTTTCGCATACAGACATCAATTGGGTAAGCTTGAAATCAGATGGTTCGGTTAGACTTGATGAAGGCTTTGCAGCTGCTGGGGGGTGTGTGCCTGATCATAATAATGGATGGATCATGGGCTATTGCAGATGTCGAGACCATTTTTTTAAATCGAGTTTTGAAAAATGGGAATCGACTTTAAGAAAAACGAAAATGGGAGTCACCACCAATCTTTTTAGGTGTGATTGGATCACCTTATAAAATATTTTGTTTTAAAACATTAATTTTGGTCTAATTGTTCCTCCACAGTCTAATTGTTCAAAGAGCTTCCCGATTCGTAAGGGCGAATGCCCTCAAGGTTCCTTTGCTCCGATCCTTCATCGTGTGCAACATTAATCTGATGACTCTTCTCTACAAGTAATCCTCTTGATATGAAGGTTTTGGATATAGGAGGGAACGTAATCGATTCCTACCCCACTCTCTTCCATCTAAACGCGCCTTTCTCCTTTCTTGGCGCTTCTCGATGTCTTTCCTTCTTTGCTTATAGTCTGGCTTGAAGCCCAAACCAAAGCGATCTTTCTTCTCAATCAACTTTGGGATCTGAGTCCCTCCTTGCAGATATATTCCTAAACCTTTTCCTGGTAAGACTCTATTTCCCGCCATCACTCGTAGAGCTATTCTCGTAGCTTTTGCTATCTTTGGCACCAGTAGCTTGCTCCCCTCCGAAATGAAAGTCGCATTCACAAATTATAAAGAGTGGAAGGAGCACTCAATAGACTCTTCGTTCGTCTCGACATAAGGGGCTTTGCTAGTGACTGCAGCTATAATGTCTTCATCCGCATTGATGGTTATTAACCGTCCATCGGTCACTAATTTCAATTTCTGGTGCAACGACAAGGGCACTGCTCCCGTTGAGTGTATCCATGGCCTACCTAATAAGCAATTGTAGGAAGGCTTGATATCCATTACTAAGAAGCCTACTTCATACACGTTTGGCCCAATTTCCAAGGGAATATCAATTCTTCCCATCACCTTCCTTTCTGTACCGTCGAAGGCTCTTACCACATTTTGATATGTTTTCATGTAATAATCGTCAATGGGTAATCTATTCAATGTAGATAGCGGTAGAACATTCAAAGTTGATCCATTATTAACAAGCATGCTTGGGAGTGTGTACCCCTTGCATCGAGTTGTGATGTGCAAGGCTTTAGTTGACCCTCTACCCCCCGGTGGGATTTCATCATCATTAAAGTAGACACCTTTTGTTTTTGTGGGCTCCACTCTAACGCCCCACGTATCATAATGCTTCTCACTCCGCGTGTGGAAACTTTCAACTTGCACGTCTTTAGATGCGCTGGCTATATTTTCTTCCTCCGGCACTGTCACACTACAGTCATAACTCCATGGTACTCTCTTGCTATCTTTGTAAGGGAAAGGAGTAGGTTTATGGATAATGACCTTGGGTACTGCAGGTGTCCCCACTTCATTATTCCCTGGCAGGGAGATAATGATCCTCGGCCAGCTGGTTCCTTTTTATTCACCTTCCAGCACACTTATTTCTCTTTTATAAAAGCTACCTTCAAAAATTTGTAGCTCTTTATTATCGATAAAGCCTTGTACCAAGGCTCTGAATTCTTCACAATTTTGGGTCTCATGACCCTCTTCTCCATGGAACTCACAGTAGTTCCCCGTTTTTTCTCTTTCTCTCCTAGAGATTATCATCTCTCTCTTCATCATCTCCTCTCAAATCACCTTCATAGGCATCCTCACCTCAGCAACATTTTTCTTCATCCTTCTCTCACTAGCTTCGCCAATGGCATTCGCTCCTTAATTGTCATGATTTGGCAAAGGATTTTCAGTATTTGGGGTACTATCGAATTTCACAGCCCCCATCTTGATCAACCTCTCCACGGCCTGAATTCGGTACAATTTACAATTGAGTGCCCCGATATTCCAGCTGGTACTCGCATCTGGCGTTTGCATCATACCATTTAGGATATGGAGGCTGTAATGGTTTCAAGTGGAAAGGAGCAATAGCATGTGCATCGTATAAGCTTTGGTAAAGCTTACAATACGTCACAGGGATAGGTGTGAATTGCATCCTCTCGTGCCTTGTGCCCGATTCCTGCCTTTGAGAACCCTGTTGCCCAACCATAGCTACTTTGGGTTGACCAACTGTGATTGCCTTCGAGTTGAAGTTACTTGTGTTGTTCACCTCATTGTCTTTTCTCCTTGGGGCCAATCTTTTGGCCGCTTCCCCCTCAATTTTGCCACCTCTTATGACGTTCTCAATCATCTCCCCCGCCATGACTATGTCCATAAAACTTTTGGTAGTGCTTCCAATCATATGAGTAATGAATGGAGCCTTCAGAGTGTTGATGAACAACATGGTGATCTCTTTCCCCAACAATGATGGCTGAACTTGCATGACAAGCTCTCTCCATCTTTGAGTATATTGCCTAAAATTCTCATTAGGCTTTTTCTCCATGTTTTGCAGCGTGATCCTATTAGGAGTCATGTCGGTCACATGATTATATTGTTGCATGAAGGCTTGTGCAAGATCCCTCCATGAATTTATTCTAGCCCGGCTCAATTGATTGTACCACCTGGCCACCGCTCTCACTAAACTGTCCTGAAAACAATGAATCAACAGTTGATCATTGTTCACATATCCGGTCATCCTCCTACAGAACATCATAATGTGGGCCTCTAGGCAAGTAGTCCCGTTGTATTTTTCAAACTCTGACATTTTGAATTTATGATGAAGCACCAAGTCTAGGACCAAGCTTAGATCTTTGGCATCAACTCCACGATGCCTATCAGCACTCTCTAGAGCCTTAAATTTCTCCTCCAACCATCTACAATGTTCCTCCAACTGTTTTGCAGATTCGGCTCTTAAATCTTCCTTTTCAACTACGTCCAAGTCAAGAATGAGGGGATTGGTAGGGTTGTCACCTAAATTGAATCCCAAACCAGTTGGGTTATTCATGTGGATCCCAGTATCAACTGATCCATGTTGAGGCCTTATAGTGACAGACGGCCTCCTAGGAAGTGCCTCGGTTTGTGTAGGCCCGTGGGGTGGAGTAAAGCTTGGAGGATGATCCTCTTCCTCCTCACCAGTGATTGCCATAGGTGCTTTTCCCTTATTAGTGGCCCTCAGCAACTGAGCCATCTCAGTCATCATATTCCTCTGAGCCTCTAGCATTTACTCCCTCATGTCATTTTGCATTTTGGCCAATTGCTCTTACAATTGGTCCTGCATGTCCTTTTGTAGCTGTTCAAACCTTTGATCCATATTCCTAGATTTTGCACGAGTTCCGTACTGATGCGTGGTTTCCAGATTTTCTTTTCTACTTCTGTGGTAATTTTAACTAATTAGGGTCTTTCTATAACTATGAATGCAAACGATGCGATGAAATGCTATAAGATGCAAATGTATGAATGCAAAAAAAACATCGATTCTGATTCAATCTCATTTAGAAACTTTATTTAGAAAAAGAATATCTTTACATATAAATGGATTACAAATACGCTTTCGCCCTAATGCCCAAAGTTTTAACTCTATCTAATAAAAGGACTAACTCTCATCCTATATCTGACGATGACTCATACATCAAGCTCAATACATCAGCTCGTATTGCCAAGTCCTGCACGTGTTCAGCGACTTCTCGAATCTGGGATACGACTTCTCCAATGACGTGATCCCTTTCTCTGACTTGTCCTCTAGACTGATGAAGCTCTCTCTTCAAATAATCTTCTCGTACCCCAAGCTGCTCGATTAGGAGCTTACTATCCTGCAATGCTGATTCCAACTCCTCAACTTTGCCTTTTAATTTTTTTACCTCAACCGTAGAATCACGACTTCGATGCAGATGAAGGGATCGCCCGAGCTCTGTTACTTTAGTCTTTAAGCCTTGATTTTCTTTTTCTAAGGTTAAATTCCGCGATTGCATCTCTTGGAACCTCTTTTCCCAATATTCGGCTTTAGCTTTTTCCTCTTGGACCTCTTTCTGCCCCTGATCTGAAAGCCTTCTTAGTCCTTCTCTTTTCAAAGCTACTTGTGCCCTTTTGTAATGCTCCTTTAAACCGTCTCGATCCTCCTCGATCTTCTTTTTTTTCTTTCTTCTCTTTCTCGACCTCCATCTTTTGAACGTCAACGTCTAGGCTCAAGTACATCTTTTCTTCTTCGAGCTTTGCTATCCTCTTTTCGAACTCCAAGTTCTTTCTCTCGAGCTCTTGCTTCATAATTTCTAACTCCGAGGACGTCACTTGCAAATATTCTTTTATCAATTGAGCTCCTTCCATGCTTGGCTTAAGAATGTTATCATTAATCCTTCTACCTCTCCACTCAACGTACTCCGGAGTCATAGCAGGGCTAGTAACTACTCCCCTTAATCGACAAGTCTTGTTCCAAGCACTAGAGATCTCACTGATCTTCCTTTTATAATCAGCTCCTCTATACATGAACTCACTCTGAACCAAACCGTAAGTTACCGGTATAAACTGTCTTAATCCATGTTGCCTCAGCACAAGCAAAGGGGCATAACCAATGGCACCCCAAATTCCCAACAGAGGGACCCAATCAAAACTGCCGCATCGGTAAAGAATCTCACCAGGAATCATCCATAGAGCCCTCCACTCTACATCCTTTGACTGCAGATTCTGAAGTAGCGCTATCCAATTTTTTTCAGGAACATCAACATTCCTAGTTGAAGCTGCTATGTCCTTCAACGGGGAATAATCCTCGAAGAAGACCTGACAAACCACCCTATCTATCAATCGGAAGTGACTGTAGAACCAAGCTAAAAGTAACTGAGCACAACCAACAAACCTGCCCGCACTGGCCTTCCTACATGCATTCAAGGACCTGAATGTCTCTGCCAAAATCGCAGGAACAGAAGTGACCCGTTTGCTAAGTCGATAGAAGAGATCCGTGGTCGCCTCGTCCACATATCCCAAGGCCTTGGGGAAAACCATCAATCCGTATAAGCTTAAGGAAAAAATGTCTACCCTCTTCGCCTCGTCTGGATGTGTTTGGATCAGATCTTTCAAAGCTCCCCACGGAATGCACTTACTCTCACCCTTTTCCTTAATTCTAGTCATGATCCACTGCTCCCTCATCCCCGTAATGGCCATCAGCTTCTTACCAAAAGTTGGGACACAAGCAGCTCGAGAATAAATCCTATCACACTGAAATCTAGGACACCGAAGTAAGGCTGTGTACTCCTCCACAGTAGGCACTAAATCTACCTCCCCAAAGGTAAAACAACTGTATGCTGGGTTCCAAAACTGAGCAAGAGCTCAAAACAAATGCTCATCAACCTGAATATCAAACAAATAGGGCAAATCTCCATAATTACCATAGAATGATTGCTTGGTCTCATTGCCCCACTGATCCCAAATCGCCTTAAGCTCCTACAGATTATTCTGTGTGACACTGATACGAGTGTAGTCTGACAGCTCCGACATATATCCCACAGTTATGCTATCCCCTTTTCCTAGCTGAGTTTGCTCCGACCATCTATGGACGTTAGCGTTGCCCTCCACTCTATCAAGAAGTCCGTTCTCCATAATAAAATTTCCTAACTTAGAAACCGACTGTGAATCGATACCTTTTAGATGCGAAATGACATGCATTGAAAAAAAAAGAAACAGTCAGTATCACATAATATTAATAAACTCAAGAATGATATGTAAGGGTAATATCTAAAGTATAATTCTAACTAAGTTGAGCTCTTACGGTTTTTCTATATGAGGTTTTAGTTCTAAAGTTGAGGTACCTGAACCAGCAGATTCCTCAATTCTCACCCATTATAGGCTCATTTGAATCGAGTTCAGTTTAGGGGAATACATTTCCCTATGGCTACAGAGAGATGAAAATCACACGAAACCATAGGTACGGATGTATCCCGAAAGTGATCCACTATCCTGCACGGAGGCGAAAACCTCACGAAGGCGTAGTTTCTCACTCCCACTTAAGGGTGTGACCACAACGGTCATGCAAATGCAATGCGTGTCAGAATATAACAACAAATGCAATAATACAAACACATGTAATGCAAAGAGGATTAAATTTTAAAATTTTTAATTTTCGACATTAAGACAAGAGATAATCAATTACACGGCTTGACTCTCTTATTAGTCCCCAATGGAGTCGCCAAGCTGTCGAGACTATTTTTTTAAATCGAGTTTTGGAAAATGGGAATCGACTTTAAGAAAAACGAAAACGGGAGTCACCACCAATCTTTTTAGGTGTGATTGGATCACCTTATAAAATATTTTATTTTAAAACATTAATTTTGGTCTACGAAAGTCGAGAAAATAGATTCGGGAGTCGGTTACATACGAGGATGGTTAGCACCCTCGTAACGCCCAAAATTGGTACCTAATTGATTATCAAGTATCTTTAATGTCGGAAATTTGAAAGTTTTAATATACAAACCTCTTTAGAATATTTTGATTTTGAAAATTAAGGTTCACTTGTATCAAATGAATCAAAATATTACATCCAATAAGTTAGGAAGCAATATTTTTAAGACATTCGAAGCTAAGCTAGCCCTTTTTGAAAATCCCTATCTCAAAACGACAAAACACCATATCCAGTAAGTTAGGATGCAACGCTTTGAAATTCCGAGATAGTTGCTCGTATTTTGAAAACCTTAAAATCTTAGAAGGGTGCTTGACTATTCGAACTCAATGAGAAAAGTCGCAACCCAGTAAGTTAGGGCACTACCTTTCTCGAAGTTTCCAAATACCAAGCATTGCCTTTTTATTTTTGAAAACTTTTGAAACTCGTTTTTAATTAATGCATGAAGAGCCATATATATACACATTATAACATGTAAGATAGCATATTACAATAATAGATAGCTAAGACATGCATTTAAATAGTATGATAGTAATAATATAAAGGTCCTATACTAGATCCATACATAAATATAGCCAATCTTAGTTATATAACAACATAGATATTAAGATATACATAGCATATATTGAAGACGAATAAGCAAAATGTATGAACATACAAAGTAATAATTAATTAAAAAAACGATGCATGATATACAATTAGATATATAAATATATATACAAAACAAATGTGATAATATATAAGAAAATAATAATAATGTAGTAATATATATATTTATATATCAAACAAGCAACACTTAATAATATTATGAACTAGCACTTAATATATAAATAATATAAAATATAATAATATATAAAAGATTTAATACGTATTGAAATATAAAATATAGTGAGTAATTAAAAAAAATATGCATATATAATTAAAATACAATATTTAATAATGCATGATAATAATAAATATATATATATGTAATGAAAAAAAACTTAAATAAATATAATGAAATGTAATATGAAATATGTATAATAATAATAATAATAATAATGTAACAAATATTTTACATATAAAATATAATAAAATAAATAAAAATAAAAAATAAATAAAAATAAAAATAAAAAAACAGAATATATATATATAAAATAAAATAAAATATATAATAAAAGATTTTTTTAAAAAAATGATAATAATAATCTAATGAAGAATATATACTATTTTATATAACTAATTTTTTTTTAAAAAAATAATATAAAATAAAAAGGATTAAAACTGAATTTAATTAAGAAATTTGGGGGTTAATTCGCAAAATAATAAAAATTCTAGGCCTGATTGAAATGCGCATTAAATTCAGAGGACTCACTGGGCAATTTAGCCCTAATCCCAAAATGACACCGTTTCCCAAATACCGTTTTAAAATCACTGAGAGGACTAAATTGAAACAAAATTAAAACGTTAGAGTTAAATTAAAAAATGAATAAAAATGAAACTATAAATATTAAAATTGCGAGAGGACCAATTGGGCAATTAACCCACTTTACAAAAACACGCGGATCCTCCCCGGGTAATCGGGTCAACACGCGGACCCTGAGGCTTGAAACAACGCCGTTTTATGCTTCTTGAGTTAAACTAAAATGCCATCGTTTCATTTGGGCTATATAAGCCAAATTCTGAACTTTAAAATCATTTTTGCACCTGGTTTAGAAAAAAAACGAAAGAAATCTTCTGAAATTCTTCCCAGTCCTCTGAGCTCCGGCCTTAGGCCGGTCTGCTCCGTTCATCGGACCTCCGTGCTCAGCCTCATGCGCCATCACCAAATCCGCCACACACGGCGGTCGGGATCCGAAAGCTTCGCTTTTCTCGGCAAATCTAGAAGGTACTCCTCTCTCCTCTGTTTTTAATGTATTATATGCAGGTTGCTTACAATAAAGTAAAAAAAATAAAATAAAAGTAGAAAGAGAACAATAGATCACCTTCGTTTCTCGTGAAATCTTTTTGATATATTATTGCAAAAATATTTGGTGTACAATATCTTTGTGGTGTTTTTCTCTCTGTGTGTGTATCGAAAGTGTCCTCCCTTTTTACAGATTCCTAGAAAGGCTTTATAGCCTTAAACTGACATATTTTAGGAAAGAAATCACAAGATTTCTTTTCCATATCTTGTTCTAATCTGCCTACTAATTTTCTTTCCTTTTTCGCAGGAAAATCGCAAAGATCCCTGTGGCAGACTCGTCGACGTTGATAGAGGCACGAAATCTGGTGGTGAGGAGCCCTGGGTATGCTGAGAAGTCCATTGATGGCCTCGACAGTGCATTGATGGCATCGATTCGGGGAGCTGGATAGACGCTCCCTAAAGCTTCCAGAAAATGTTGCGGCGCTAGGAGGGAAAGGAAGAAACCCTAGGGTTTCCTGCCTCAGTGTAAAAGTTGGGCCAATTGGGCCACTTAAGTTTTGTAATCGGGTTAAGGGTTTTAGGGGTTGATAGGTTTACTGGGTTTAGTGTATTTGTTGGGCTTCGGGTGTATTTGGGTTACACGGGTATTGGTTATGCGGTTTGTTTAAGCTTGGGCCCCAATGCTTGGGCTTTGTAACCTGGACTGTTAAATGGACTTTAAAATAAATATTTATTTATCTATTTTGCCCTTTTAAAGCCTGGTCAAATTTGGGCTATTACAGCAGATATTTGGGCAATTGTATGGTGGTCGAGGCTGAGCTTTGGGGAATCTTAAATGGCTTAAATCTTATTTTGGCTAGAAGTTTCGAAAGAGTCGTTATCCAAATGAATAGTATTGAAGCTGTTAATGCCATTTAATAAGGTTCTTCAGGGATTTCTAATTCTGCTCTCGTCAGAAGAATTCATTTTATTCTTAAAGCTCTAAAACAATGGAAGATTCAACATATTCCTTGCGAAGAAAATCTAATTGCCGATAACTTGGCCAAGTCAATTCGTTCCAAAATACCAGGCTTAAGATTGATTGAGGATCCTCCTATGAGGATTTAGTTTTTTACCTTCTTGTAATCCTTTCTTTTCACCAAAAAAAAATTATGAGTCTGTTTTATTCAATTACTCATAAATTATTTATTTAATATTTTTGTGAACATCATGTTTTGAGTTTAATTTTGGATAACCTGCTTTCTTATTCTTGATAAAATAACACCACAATGAATATTTCTTTTTTGCGCAATATTTTTATCGTAAAAATGTGATTTTTTAAATTAGAAATAAAGTATATTTGTATATCAAAATTAGGCTTAATAATTATAAATTTATAGTTAAAAAACTAAGAAATAGAAATAAATAATAAAACTTCAGTCTCACCTACTTTTATGAGCGTAACATTATCCAAATGAAAGAAATAAGGGAAATTAATTGATTCCTTAAAACAACAAACCTTGGAAACTGTATTTGTTTGAGCTATGGGTTGTTCTTCACGAAACTTCATTTCTAGTCATCCTCTCCTAACTTTCCTCTTCATTTATTTGTCCTTTTTTCTCCCTTTGCATAATTTATTCTTCCTTCTTCCAAATCCCCATTTCATTCAAGTATAAATATTGCATAACATTTGATTAAATCACTATTATGATGTCACTATTCAAATCACATGGACTTGTTAAATTTTCATATTATCTGTAATACCAAAACAAGTTAAAGGGGGTAATGTGAATAAATTGAAAGTTTACGTCTTCGAATCCGTCCAATATCACTGTCAACAAAACCGCCTATATCCAGGTTCCAGAGTGATATCAATTTTACCATGGTTTCTCGAGTATAAGAAGCAAGCAGAAATGGACGCTTCTCCTTACTGGGGGGGGGTCCTTTGGATAAGATCAAACACCACAACATATATTTTCATTTTTACCGTTCTCCAGTTAGTTTTCAACAGTTTTCTCTCTTCTCCCTTCTTCCCCTTATTTTCTATATAAACCGCCTTGCCTTCCTTCTCCATCCCCTTTCTTCTTATACTTACCATCTTCACTCTGAATATTTGGGTTTTGGTTAAGGTTTCAACAATGGAGGTTTTGCATTTCGTGTTTGGTGTTTTTGGTGGGTTCTTCTGTTTCTTTTCATCAACTTTGTTTACTGTTTTTTTATTTATTTAAAATTTATGGTTTTCTCTGTGGTGTTTTTTTTTTGGGTACAGGAAATGCCACTGCTTTGTTCCTCTTCTTGTCGCCGACGTATGTATAACAAAGCAACTGTTAAATTATTTTCTCGGGGAACAAAAACACAGACTAATCTTTTCTTTTATGAGTTTTGGTTTTAAATGTGAGAACTTTAAAACGGTTATTCTTCATCAGTGGAAGAACAACAAGTATTTTCTTTTCTTAGCCAGTTTTTTGGTTATTGGAAACACATCCAAACAAAGGCTAATTTTTTGCCAGTTTCTGGTTTTTGGAAACCAAGTTGAATCAACAAATATATTATCCCCCCCCCCCAAACAAAGAAAGGTGAAACCATTTGTTTTTCTTAATGTAGAAATTCATGTTGGTTTTTTTTTCTTTTTAAAAATATAATATTCCTCCATTTTCTAGTCTTCAAAATGGTTATAGGTAATACTTGTTTACTTAAAATTTTTCTCTTCTCTACACATTTTGGGTATTTAAAAAAAAAAAGAGAGAAAATTTCAATTACCATTCAAAGATTGATTTAAAACTAATTATTTTGTTAAATCATGTTTAAATTTTGAAGGATTACATTTAAGAGGATCATTAGAAGTAAGTCCACGGAGCAATTCTCTGGAATTCCCTATGTCATGACCTTGCTCAACTGTCTCCTCTCTGCCTGGTGAGTTTTTATATAATTCTTTTAGATGATGTCAAATTCCTTTTTGGAACTCCAAAAGTGTGAAGAACAAATCTTCTTTAAGTTTGTTATAATTATCTAGAAAAAGTTAAAACGCAGCCTTATCATTCATTTATGGCAAATCTTTATTTGTGGTTTGTGACAAATTTTCCTATAGGTATGGCCTTCCCTTTGTATCTAAAAACAACATCTTGGTATCAACAATCAATGGGACTGGTGCAGCAGTTGAGTCCATTTATGTATTGATCTTCATCATCTATGCCCCAAAGAAAGAGAAGGCTAAAATATTTGGGCTTTTCACTTTTGTTCTCACTGTTTTCACGGCTGTGGCACTCATCTCCCTCTTTGCCCTCCATGGAAATGGCAGAAAGCTCTTTTGTGGCCTTGCTGCCACCATTTTCTCCATCATTATGTATGCTTCTCCACTTTCAATCATGGTAAGCCTCAACCTTACAAAAAAGAGGAAACCCTTTTTCTTTATTTGTGCTAATTCCATCCCTATCATTACAGAGGCTGGTGATCAAGAGCAAGAGTGTTGAGTTCATGCCATTTTTCTTGTCACTATTTGTGTTCCTCTGTGGTACTTCATGGTTTATCTATGGTCTCCTTGGTCGTGATGCTTTTGTTGCTGTAAGATATATGCCAAGTTCTTAAATCTCATATATTGTTTGTGCATCAAAATTGAGAGGCCTGCCATTGTGGTGTTGTTTTTTTCCTAGGTCCCCAATGGGTTTGGGTGTGGGCTAGGGACCATGCAACTCATCCTTTACTTCATCTACCGCAACAACAAGGGGTCTCAGGAAATTAAGAAGCCAAGTGGTAATGGAACAAGCATTGAGATAGGTGAGAAGAAACCCCACCAAGACAAGCAGCACCCCAATGGCAAAGTCCCTCAAGATGAACAAGTTTAAATCTTTTGTTTCAAATTTCAGTTTCCTGCATCTTAATTTCTTGTAATGAATTGCAAAAAAACACAAGTTAAGGATGTCAAAAATTGACAATTCCTTGTAATGAAATGCAAAATCAATTTGAATATGCCAAGAAATATATGAGAATGGGGTCGTGAAGTCTTGTTGATGTAAAAGTTTTAATTTTGGGCTAAAAAAGTGTTTTAATTTCTTTGTTGAAAACGACCTTCGGATTCTCTGATAAATGGTTGGACGATTCAGGTCCATGTAATAATTGTCATGGTCCAGCCACAGGGAAGAATCTTGGTCTAATTTCAACATCACTTTGGACATTTAGGAAAATGCGTATGTGTTGAAATCATATTTGATATAAACAAATTAAGCTTTACATTTTTATATAATATGGTATACCATAATTTTTTGTCTCCAGAGTTCACCAAAATTCAAAATTTTTATTTTATTAAATTTGGCGCAACTGCTGCCTGCTTTTTTGGGGGAAAAACTTCCATTTTTGAGTTTATTATAAAATTGAAGGCATATGGTCCGAATATAATATATATGTTTGAATCCATATATTATTTCACTCATGTTTTTATTGAAAAATAAAAAATAAAAAATTAGATACTAAATTAGTGAAAATAAATTTTTATTTCTATTACCAAAAAAAAAACAATGGAGTCTTGATATGTCCTAAAAGATTTAGGTTGATAAAAAATTATAAATTAAAATTTGTTAAAATCAACAAATATAAATATCCAGAAGATGAAAAGGTTGTTGATTATTTGTTTATTTAACCGAAAAGCCAAGAGCACAACATTAATAAGGTCATAGAATACTAATTAATTACTATAACATTAATTATAGTAATTATTAGTAATATTTCCCATGCTGCCACACGTACCATACAACAAAACCAACATGAAAATAAAAAGCAATACATAGGGATATCGGATGACACAATTAAGATAGAAAATTACAGGTTGAATTTAACGCATCCTTTGCCACCTACTTTCCCTGCAATTTTCTTCGCCAGCTTTTCACCAACCTGAAAACTCAACTCATTCATTATCATCAATTCCAAACAAAATCTATGTATAAATTGAATCTTTCCAACTACATTTGTTATGTTTCGGGTTTGAAACTTTTCAAGTGTAGCTCAAGGTGTTGGTGGTACCTAAGAAAAGCTATATATTGTAGTTTCCGGGATTACTTACTGGTGGCGCGGGAGCTTTTCCTTTTTCTTTGGCGGAGGCTTTGATCACCGCAGCCTGAAAAGGAAATGTAAATTTTAGGCTTAGAAAAGATTGAGTAAATGCTAGCTGTACATATATATAAACAGATAGATAGATAAATGGATAGAACACCAATGCAGCTTGGTATTGCTTCTTGGTTAAAGTGAGAGGTTCATCCATCTCAAACGATGATGCCCTTTCAAGACTCGGAGAGGGTTGCCTTTCCATTCTTCTCCTTTCACACAATGGATCACCCCACCAGCTAGCTCTCTACTTCAAGCTCTATGAACCAAAAAACAAAAAGACAATAACAACAGAAAACTTGTTTTCGCTAAGGAATTAATTGTGTTTTGTTTAGTAATTTTTTTGCTCTTTTAAAACAACAGTTTCAGAGGAGACAAAAGAAACAAAGAGACAGAGAAAGGATCCAGCCAAAGTCACCATGCAATCGACGTCGTGGCAACCATCAGCGACTGGTTTCAACATTTGGCACCTTTCTTTTTTTCTTTTTTATTATACGGAGTTCGAGAATAAAAACACAAGTTATACATGAATCAATTGAAGAAATAATTTTAAATTTCAATCCAAGCATTGGTCCAGTTGTTTATTTTCTCTTTTAAAACGTATTAGAACCTTTATTTAGGTGGTCGGTTTCTCTAGCTACCTTTTTCTTTTCAAATAAGGCCAAAAAATCTTTGAATGGCGACAACTTTAGCTCATGAAATACATACATGGCTAGAGCACTGCCAAATTTGAATTATTGTTAAATAAATTTTACCTTTATAGTCACACAAATATGTATGTGAAATTGAAAGAAGCATTAAGTTCAAGTTTTGCCACAATTATAAATATTTACATACCAAAATAAATGGCAATTGGGATATCTGAACCCTATACTTAAGCATACAAAATTATACATTCTAAATGAGCATAATTAAAGAACTGTGTGTGAATCTCAGTGAGGGTAATTACGTATAATTAAGATTAATAAGGAACAAAAATCTAATTATCCCAACATATTGTAAGAATATTTTAGGTTTTATTTCGACATATATAGTATATGCAACAAATTAAATTTTTTTTTTATATGCGACAAAATTTTATATTTAATATATTCGACAAAATAAGTACGATAAAAAAGAATTCGTTAATATACTCGACAAAATGTTCGTTAATTTTTGTTATCATACCAACGTGTAAAACATTTTAAATCGTAAAATTATTGTATGTATCAATCGATGGTGTTAAAAAAAAAACTTTATAATAACATTTAAAAATGGAAAAGAAAAATTCACTAATAAACATTCATCACAAACATTTTCTTTCAAAATATTAATTCATCATAATGTCCATATGCTTAGCTCTTCCATTACGCCCATATGCATATATCATAACAAATACAAAGGCACAAACAACATGGTAGTGAAAGTTGAAATATTTAAGGCAAAGCTAGCTTCACTGGTGAAGTGATATCATAAAGCAAAATTATAATAGAAGAACTAAGCTGGCCATGGGAACGGCACTTTGGGTTGAGTTCCAGCTGCTGCTTCATCAGATTTGGTGGCTGAAGTGCTTGCTTCCCCCTTTGCCTTGCTCTAAATAGACAACAATTATAGAACATAACCAATTCAATAACAATATGTGCTTCTATTTTAAAACTAAATTCATTTGTATATCATATGTCTCTCTCAAATACATTCCCTCTCAAGTTTCATTTTAAAAATGATTGAACGCATTTCCACCGCAGCTGCCGCCGCTGCTAGGGCCGCCGCCTGTACATTATATAAAATATAAAAGAGAAATGCAGTCACATAATATATATATATGGATGTATGTATGTATAAAATAATGCAGACCTGAGCTTGTTTGTATTGATCCTTGGAAAGTGTCTTAGGTTCAGGCTCTTCTATAAGTGGCAGCTTTCCAAAATCCTTCACAGGAGGTTGATTTTCCATTGGCTAAGCTTAAGAAGATGGGCAGACAGGCAACAAGGTAAAATAGAAGATGAAGCTTGAAATTTTTGGAGTTTGGGTTTGGCTAAATGTACAATTGTTGAGGTGAGATGGTTAACTAGAAGAAAACGTGGCTACTGATGAATTCAGCAGGGTATCTCTGCCACTATAAACTTCAACTTTTTCAACACTATTGATCCCATTTCTTTTGTCTCCTTCCTCAAAGGTGTAACCGTATGTTTTTTTCCTCTTCCTTGCTAAGCTACTTTTATCGAATTTCTTCTTAGAAAATATATACCATTCATCACTCAACTCTACTCGAGGAGAGTGAGATACAAATCACTTGATGGCCTATCTGTTATAGATTAAGGGTTCGAAACTTGCCATGCACAAATTCTTCAATTCTTTTTTATGATTTCACCTGTTCTAGCACTACCAGGCACACCACTCCATGATGTCCTTTCAGGAACATGACCTTTCAGCAGAGTCGATGGACTTAAAATCTCAAGGCTACAATGGAGTGTAGACACCTTGAGAATATATCAAACTTGAGAACAACATTTCTCAAACTTCTCGCGGCAGAGTTAGGGACAAAGTTTAAACATGTTTAGGGAAATTGAGATAAAATTCTAAAATCTTGAGCAGACCAAATTTAAAAATTTTATTTTATAAGGGCTTAGATTATGTAGTTACATTTTTAGAGGGGCTAAAAAATATTATTTTCTATTTATTGAAATGATCAAAGAGCTTAAATTGAATTATTAATACTTGAGAGAGACTATCGAGAAAAACTTTTCATTTGAGTCAAAAGGGCTAGGCCCCTATCTGCCCTCGACTTCGTCTTTAGGTAGAGTCAGCCAAACTACAACAATAATAATGAAAAAGAGATGCATAACTCATATATGTTGTAAAGACAATTATAGTTAATTAATACTTGCAAAAAACAAGAACTTAGATTCAAATTTCGTGTAACTAAAACTAAATGCAAAATCATTGATAAGTCTTTGATGTACTTTAGTCCTAACACTCTGATAGGACTGAAAGATTCTATTGCGACTATTTTAGGTGTCTCAACGAGGGAGGTTCCAACTAATATGGGTTTATTGCTTATGGTAGGAAAGAATAAAACTAATGCTTTTAAGCACTTAGTACATAGATTGCATAAAAGAATACAAAGTTGAGATTAAAGGATATTGTCATATAGGGAGAAGGAAGTGTTTGATAGTCCATTCTTAAGTTTGCTTCCCACTTATGTGTAGGTTTTCGTGGGATGGAAAAAGTAAAGATCGAGCATTGGCCATGTTAGCTTAAGATTCAATGAGAAACCTGAAAGGGCTGGGGGTGCTTGGGCTTTCAATATGCAAGGCTTTTTAACTTAGCTTTATTGGAAAGTAGGTTTGCTGACTCTTTTTGACTGTCGTAAATTGATATGTCAAATTGGACTCTCTTGAGTGCTTAATTAGCTTATTTTCAAGTAGCTTACGAATCTTTTAAATGATTTTTATCGATTCTTAAATTTTAGTATTAATGATAGTTTTTCTTATATTTTATCTCTTTTGAGACTTAAATTAGCAAAACTATGACATTGAGAATCTAACGATTGATTTGAGCTTATGTAGGGAGACAACAACAGCCAAATCTTGAGAAAAATTGCATTTGATGTGGGTATCGCAACACTAATGCCAAGATGTCACGACATTAAGCCTTCATCACCTCAAAGGTGCAACACTTCAACGAGAAATCAACTTGGAGCAGTCTGCCAAGAATGTTGCGACACTAAAGGTGTTGTGTCACGACACCAAGCTTCTAAGGTCGCGATATTATTGAAGGTCGTTGAAGTGAAAAAGCCATGGCTATTATCGAGGATGTTGCAACACCATTCAATGGATGTCACAAATTCGAGAACCTATAAGTCAAGATTGTGCCTACTGTCGAGGATGTTGCGACACCAAAGCTTGAGTGTCGCAACACTAATGTCTGACGGGTGAAAAACTTCAATGACAATTTTATGTCCAAACAAGCTTAAGTCACTTTTTATTTAAGGGCATAATTTTCAATGTTAGGTGAAATGTTAGTAGACTATAAATACTACCTTATAAGCTTTTGACAATAGATTTTGAGGGGTTGATCATTGTAACAACCTGTTTTTTAGTGATGTCAGAAACGTAGTTTCAAAACCCTATTTTTGATTAATAATATTTACAAGTCTATTTTTGTATATTATTGAATTTTGATTTACGAATTTTATTAATTTGATATTTAATTAAGGTACAAGTGTAACGACCCTAAAGTTAGTGGTGTTGGAAAATGAGTTATCGAGACATTGTTTTAATAAATCGAGCCCGTAAATATTTATTAAAAATATTTACAGAGTTTTTGTGTAAGTGAATTGAATTTTGGATAGATAATTTTGCGAAATTAGTGACTAATTAAGGTACTAGGACTAAATTGTAAAAGTGGTAAAACTTAATCGTTATTGATTTTTATTTGTTAAAAGGACTAAATGGTTAAAATCAAGGTTTGAAATGATAATTTGACCATTTAGAAAGTTAGTGGACAGTTGGTGTATATTTTTATGTGCATAAAGTGTAATAAGTTCAATTAAATTAACATAAAGTATAATTTATAATAATATTAAACAAATAAAAATGTAAAGAGAAGAAAAGGTGGTGACCATCTTTTCTTCTCCAACCGAACCACCAAAAGAAAAAGGGGAGAAGCCATTGTTTTAACTTTAAGAGAGTCTGCCATTAGATGGTAAAGATTTTAAAATTCGTTTTTGTAAATTTAATGTTTTTGAGACCCCGAGAACTTGATTTAGCTAACTTGGGTACCAATTTTTAAAACTGCTAAAGTTTTAAAAATTTTCCATAGTTGATTTCTTGAAGTTCTTGATGTTAAATTGTTAGATTTTAAGCTTATGAATGAAGAAGGACTAATTTGTAAAGTTTAATTGCTAATTTTTTTATACAGGGACTAAGGTACGTAAATTTTAAAATTGATGATGAATTTTTGTAATTATAGATAATAGAGGCTGTAGATGATTGGTGTATATTTTTATGTGCATAATGTGTAATAAGTTCAATTAAAATAACATAAAGTATAATTTATAATAATATTAAACAAATAAAAATGGAAAGAAAAGAAAATATGGTCACCATCTTTTCTTCTTCAACCTAACCACCATAAGAAAAAAGGGAGAAGCCATTGTTTTAACTTCAAGAGAGTTTGTCCATTGCATGGTAAAGATTTCGAAACCCATTTTCGTTAATTTTATGTTTTTGAGATCCCGTGAGCTTGATTTAGCTAACTCGGGTACCAATTTGTAAAACTGTTAAAGCTTTAAAAAGTTTCCATAGTTGATTTTTTTTGAAGTTTTTTATGTTAAATTGTTAGATTTTAAGCTTAGAAATGAAAAAGGACTAGTTTGTAAAGTTTAATTGCTAGTTTTTTATTTAGGGACTAAAGTGTGTAAATTATGAAATTGATGATAAATTTTTATAATTATAGATAATAGAGGGTTGTACAAGGGTGAAATTGAGATCGGTTTTGAAATCGAAGCTCCAATTTGAAAGTGATGACAATTTCGATTTTAGGGACTAAATTGAATAAAATGTAATATTCTAGGGAGCTTTCAAAAATTAAAATGAATTGATACATGCATATATAGACTACCATAAAACGTTTGGAATTAATTATTTGAATTAAATAATTGAATAGATCGAGATTTGGACTAACTCATAGATAATCACAAAAAAGATAAATTAGCGGACTAGTCCTCGATGTCTCCTTAATTGTTGATTTTGTCTGGTAAGTTTATATGGTACAATTATACTTAAGTTTTTATTTAATTGAATTATGTATGTATGAATGTTTAATTATACTTTGAAATCTATACAATTTAATACGAAATGTGATATATGGACTAATTTGTAAAGTACTATAACTGCGATTTATAAACTTGTATGAAGTACTAAAAGGATATGAGATATGTTACAACAGACGGTATGTACATGATGATACTATAGTAACATAAATGTTACAATTCAATATTAATGCCCGTGTCAACTTAGTAAACTATTAAGATACGATTGACATGCCAAAAAGGTTAGTTACGCGCTTGCACAGGTTTGCACTTTGATGCCTTTGTTTGCACTTTGGTGCCTTTTGTTTTCACTACTGTGTTTTTTGGTATGGTGTAATTATCTGTGTATCCGAATTTATTTACTAAAGTTCTTGGGGTTAAATGATAAATGGTAAATAGTGGAATTAACACGAAGATATATGATTTTTTCATATTGATGAATAAATATCTGACGGACTTGGTAAAATGATATTGACTCGTTGATTGTATATAAGGAATATTGATTATGATTGCGACAGTTGAAATTTGCAATACGATATAACTTTGTTACATGTTAAACTCACCTAATATTGTGCATTATTATGTCAGGCAAATGTTGTAATGTAAATTAGTTTGTTGTATTAACTGTAATTCAAGGTACATTAACCATTTTATATTTATGAACTTACTAAACTTTCAAAATGCTTACTCTGTTGCTATTTCTTTTCTTTGTAGTTTTTTAGTTTACAGAACTCGTCGATCGGATCAACTGAAGCTCACACTATCCACCTATCAACTTGGTAGACTTTTACTCATTTGTAACTTGGTATTGTGGCATGTACATAGGTGTCTGTCTATGTGTTTCTTGTAAATGGTATTTTGGGTTGAACTTAATTTAATACTTAATATTGTAAAGTTATGTGCATATATGTAAAAATTCATGTTTTGGCATGTTTGGAGGTTGATGGATAAGTTAAGTATTTGAATGGAAATGTGATGGCGAATAGGTAAGGTATGACACTCATAGTGTACAATTAGCATGTAATGGTATAAGAATTTGATAGTAATGAATAACTTATAGTCATGTTAACATAATTGGTATGGTTTGTTGTGAAATGGTGTCAATTGTGGCATATTGGTTTGAGGTGGTAATGTTAATCTATCATCCAATTGATATTTTGAGTATGTTTTGATACAATATGGTTAATATTATGGATTAAAATGGAAGCATATGTTTGGAATGAGTAGAGATGTATGTTTGAATGATTATGAATTCATAGGTTTAAATTACATGCTTAAATGTCTAATTGGTGCATTCTAGTTTGATGACTATGAGATGGTAAAATATATGTTTGCTATATCCTTCGCATTGGTTTTATGTAGGATATAAGTGTGCATTATGCATCAATTGTGCTAATGGTTTGGCTTGGCATGAAATAAGTACCAAATGACCTAAAATGTACCAAAAACAAAGTCCACGTCAAGACGAGAAACTTTCCTTGTTGTAATGTTTGTCAACAGTTTGTGACATCCTGACATTGAGTGGTCGAACGTCGTAACACGATAAACTATTTGGCGGCATCACAATGTCGGCCCTACATTTTCAAAACTTTATAATTCGGTCCTAATTCATGCTCGAGTCAACAAAAGAGCTTTCCTAAGCTTGATTAAGGTTCAGATTTAGCTATGAACCGTATTATGAATGTGTTTAAGTCATAATTGTTTATTTTATTGATATATTTATTGTATTTTGTTGGAAGTTATTCTGACAATGGATATGGCATCTCGTAACAAAAAAGATTAAATCGTAAATATTGAAAAGTTTGAGGACTAAAGCTAAAATTTAACCAAAGTGGGAATTGGGAGATATTAGTGACTAATTGGGGTAAGAATAAGTTGGATTATATGTTAGTTTAATGAAAATCACTTTTAGGACCAAATTGGAAAGATTTGATAGTACAGGACCAAATTACAAATTTACTACTTTAGCCAAGAAAAGGGTAAATGTATAATTTTCAGTACCTAAGGATGTTTATTAAGAATGAAAAGAGAATTAAATAATTTGCGTTAATTAATAGCTAATTGTTATGAAAAAATTGTATTAGAGACAAAAGGGGTAAAATGACAATTTTTCCATCTAATGGCATATTGGTCATTTCTCAAGGATTAAATGATGGAAACATTATTTAGATAATATATTTTTAATTGGAATTAATATGGACCATTTGATGTGATTATATTGAAGAGAAGGATTACAGATCATGTGTTGAGATTTTTTTTGTTGTTGTGACCTTTGACTTGGTATCTTTTTTAAAATATGATAAAAAGGGGAAAAGGTGAAAAGAAAATGATCATCTTCTTTTCCCTTCATTTTTTCCACCATTGAAAGAGAGGAAGATGTTTCCCTTTTCAAAAATTTCACACTTTTCTCTGGATCAGATCAAAACCTTCTTGATAAAATCAAAGAAAAAACTTGATTTCAAGCTCATTTCTTCCATCATTTTCACCATTAAAGCTTAGGGTTCATATGGTTTTTGAGAGAGAAAGCTCCATAAATGTTAGTAATAGTGTTTCCTACTTCTTCATTCTTGATATTTGAGTTTAATGATTATGAGAAAGTTTGGGAAGATTTAATATTGATATTTTGATATATTTTTTATGTATGGAAAATGAGGAATGTTGGGAAATAGGGTTTTCAAGCTAATTAAAAGATAGAATCAAGTTTATGGAGGTTTGACTATGTGTATTAGAGCAACCAAAGGTAAGTACCCTTTGATAAGCTTACTTTTTCCTAGTAAATGATATAAATTATGTGTTAAACATGAAACTCATTATGAGGCAAATAGTTTTCATGGCTTAATTATGTTAAAACAAGTAGTTGGTAAGTTGTTGTAAAAATGATTGGTTATGAAATGTCATATTGGTTGATAACGTATCATGAAAATTTGACGGTTAGGATATGGTTAATTGTCAGCAATATAGACATTTGAGGAAAATTATGGAATATGACTTTACTGTGGAAAAAAAAGTGTCAATATGTTATGACATGGTAAATTGCTTAGGTATAAAATTGGAAATTTTTTGAATAAAAGTATGCCTAAGGTGATCAAATAAATTATGAGAAGTGATGAACAAGATTCTTGATAAAAACAAAGTTACAAAGTTGCCTAATAAAGCCAAAGACATGGTGATCTGGTCATCTAATAAGTATTTGATTATGTGAATGAGGAAATATGCTAGATTTATGTGAGTATTGTGAATAAATTAGCACCAAGAATGTGATAAATATTGTTCAGTATCCGTCATGTGATCGAGAATATGAAACCTTTTTGAGATATGTAAATATGTGAAATGTCATATGTTAGAATTAAGTGACCCGAATTCTTATTTAATAAAATACGATGGAAAATAAAATAAAAGTAAAATCCATATAGTATTAGACTTGTTTTATTTTATTTTAGAATATAGTTTTTAAACCTTATTAAACTCCATCTATTTTATATTGATTAGGATAAGGTGTTTCAATCCTACTAGAATAAGGCTTTACAAGCCTATAAATAGACATAGTCTATTCCTCTTGTATTGATTCAAATTTTCGACATAGTGAATTTTCTTCTCCTCTGCCCGTGATTTTTTCCCGAAAGGATTTCCATGTAAAATTTGTGTGTTCTTTATTTTATTTTTTATTTTATTTTATTTTTCACATCATATGTATAGAAAATCTGTAACGCCCCAATTTTCGGGAATCCTGTGAATGTTGGCATAGGTTTAATTATGTTAGTGGGCCTCTAGAAGGCCCAAGCTTAAGATAGAACCCGGTAATTTTAGTTAATTTTTGTTCCATAAGAAAAAAGGGAGTGAAATTATGAAATAGGACCTATGTGAAAATGTTTGAAAATGCTATAGGCTAAATTGAAGTGGCCAAATAAATAGGAGTGCAAAATAGGAGGATTTGCATGACAAACCTCCCATTTTACATGAAGTGGCCAGCCATCATGTTGTTGTAGACAAAATGTGCACTTGATATCCATAATTTATTGTACAAATTGATACAAATTGATAATAGGTTAGGTAAATGTTCCATGATAATGGGTTAGGTAAATGTTTCATGATAAGAATTTCATGTCTTTTGTATTAAAGAATTAAATGGATGAAATATGAAGTTTTATTAAAAGAAAAAGGGATGAAAAGAACAAAGTTTTGTCCATCTTTGTTCATCATAGCTGAAAGTTAGAGAAGAGAAAGGAGAGGAGAAAGCTCTTGAGTATTCGGTCATTAGGAGGAGGAAAATTGAAGGTAAGTTCTTGGTACCTTGCTTCTATTTTGAGGTTCATGAGTTCTTCTTGATTCTACCTTAACTCTTGAAGTATATTTTGATTTTTAGTTGTGTTGTGAGCATTTAGTCATGAATTAAAATGAAGGAAATGGTTGTTGTTTCATGTTCTTTTGATGAAAAATGGAAGATAGGTGAAGTTGAGCCAAACAAATGAACATGCATGTGCCTTAGATGCTAAAGGGAAAAATCGGCTAACATGTTGTGCTTTAAAATGATGAAATGGAGATTATACTTAAGTAAAATCATAGATATGTGATGATTGATTGGTGATATACATGTTTAAATAACAAGCATACAAGTTAGGTGTGAAAGAGTGATTTGGTAATAAATCTGCTTGGGACAGCAGCAGTAACGTGACTTTAGAAAATCACCATAAATTGTGGGAGATGAATTAGAAGCTGAATAAATTATGTAATTAAAGCTTAATGAGCCTAGTTTCAAATGAAATAAACGAGAATATATTTTGAATTCTGTACAATGAGAAATTTGATTTGAAATGAAGAGTGGTCAGATTAGTCAAACAGTGAAACATGAGAAACTTTAAGAAAAATCTGGTATTGATTGGCCATACCAAAAATTCTGAAAATTTTATGGATATAAGATATATGAGTCTATTTTCATGGAAAATTAACGGCACTTGATTTGGAGTTTCGTAGCTCCAGTTATAAATAATTTAGTGACTGTTGCTCAGAAAGACAGCTTGCAGTGAAATTATGATTATGTGGTAAACATTGACAAAAATTTGTTAATGAGTTGCTTATTGATTTCTTATAAGCTTACTATGATCTGTAGGTGTGGTTGGCCGAATATTGTAAGGGTTTAATACGTAGTTTGTATTTGAATAGTTAGATTAACGTGTTAGTAATCCAATTGTAGGCGGTTCGTGTGTGGATCTTGTCAGCATATCGTCGCAAACAGGTGTGTAACTGACACCCTCTCATAGACTAGATTGGCAAAAGCCGAAATGCCGAAAAGTCGGTATTTTGGGAATTTGCGAGTGTGCAAATGCTCGTAAGATAGTTGGGTTTGTATATTTGGTAATCTAAAGTAATAAACCGCAGTACGCGCGATTTCGTACATTTTGATAATTTGGGCTTAATGGGCCAAAGATCGGGTTCATGGGCCAACGGGCCCAATTTGATAAGTATGCACGGTAAGTGTTCTGATAGTACGTAAATAGTTAGGATATGCATGAAAACCCTAAAAGTAGCTAAATTACTATAATACCCCTATGTATGGAAAATTACTGTTATACCCCTAGGTGCAAAATTACCGTTATACCCCTAGGGTTAATTTTGACTGAAAAGCATGACGATCTGATTCTGTATGATGTATGCCATGATTATATATCTGTTGCATAGGGACATGGGTTATATTATGGAGGAAGCGTTCTGGTGGCTATGCCACAAATATCTGATCCGGTGGCTCTGCCACATATATCTGTTCTGGTGGCTCTGCCACGATTATCTGTATCTGGTGACTCTGTCACATTATCTGTTCTGGCAGTCATGCTGCAAATTCTGTAGTGTGTAGCGGTTGGGTGGGTCGAGTTGTCTCCCCACACGGTGTAAGGTTGGTACGGGGGTGTATACGGTTGGATATGGTTGGGTTTCTGCATAAACATGTAATATCTGTTCTGTTCTGTTATGGGCCTATGGGCTTTATTCTGAATTCTGTTCTGGGCTAAGGCCAACTTATTCTATTTCTGTGGTTTGAGCTGATATAGGCTATGGTTGGGTTATTTTACACACTGAGTTTCCCCAAACTCACCCCTTTTATTTTCATCCACGCAGGAAATCCCCAACCATAGTGGGCTTGGAGCTGTGAGGGAATTCGGAGTGGCCACCCGTTCTGAAAGTTTGATTTTCTTCTGGTGAACTGGACACCCTTTTATTTACGTTTGAAGTTTTGGGTTTTTAAATGTAATAAGGCCGCTTAATTATTTTTAATGATTTTAATATGTATTACTAAGATAGGTAATACTTATTTTAACTGTTGAAATTGGATAGCTTTAGGGCGCGTTTTCAAAAACAACAGTTGATTTCAAAATAACACGACAACAAGCAAAGCTTCCGCAATGAAAGTATTTTCCAAAATTAATCACTTTTCCTAAAAATGACTTAATCAAATCGGTTTCCTAGAAATATCCATGACGTTAAGGTGTGGCAATGGCGGTATGCATGTCTAGGATTGGATCCGAAGGGAGCTTGGTACTTAAGCAGTCTGATGGACTCACCACCTCTTTTTCGGTTTCCTACATGATGCATAGCTTCCATTCACTATAACCCTTAATGAATTAATCTTTTGAACATCAAGTACGATTTTCTAGACTTAGAATGGAAAATTTTTTTAACGTTTTTGATATGGCATGCCGGATCCGGCCATGACTTCTGGGCCGGGTTTGGGGTGCTACATTTAGTGGTATCAGAGCCTAGGTTGCAACAACTCGGCTGTGAAATGGGTTTACAAAAACAAAAATTTTCGAAAGCGAAAATTTTATAAAGAATGCGAAAAACTCGATTTTCAAAATTTAGATCTTTAGAAAGTGGCATTCCGAATCTCCGGCCCAAGCCTGTAAGTATTACTCTGAACTTTTCTGAATATTTTTCTGAATTATCTGTCTGTACTGAAACCCTACTAGGACACTCTAGATAGGATGATACTGAAACCATAGGAAAATCTGATAAGAGACTGAAACTGTAGCTAGACTTCGATTCTGCGAAAACAAACTCTGAACTACTGTCTGATTCATAAAACATCTGTAATAAAAACTGAAATATTAATTGATGCATAAAAATTCGTAATCAAGATAATACAATATGAGTACAAGAGGCTGTGGACAGAGCCGAGGAAGTGCTCGAGCGGTATCTTCGTCTTCGGGACATATGCCGGCGGCAGATGCACCAGTACCATCGGCAACAAAAGTAGAGTCTCATGATCGTGGTGCCGGGGATGACACTCTGTCGCAGGCAATGCTTCGTGTTTTGGAAAGGGTTGCCGGGATAAGTTCGGGCAACGAAATTTGAGGATCTATTTCTGAATAACTTCGGGCTAACGGAGCGGAGATCTTTAGGGGCGTGTCTGGTATAGCCCCAAATGTGGCAGAATATTGGTTGGAGGCCACAGAACAGATTATGGACGACTTGGACTGCTCTGAGGAGCCTTTGGGTCACTCGGTTAGGGTAGACAAACTGTATAGGGATGTACCCTTAGAAACTCAAGGCAAGGTTTTTCCTGGAGATCTGATGGAGTTACCGTTCAGAAAGTTTGACCTCATTCTGGGAATGGATTGGCTTGTTAAGCATAAGGCGACTCTGGATTGTGCTGCTAAACGAATGGTGTTAAGAACTACAAAGGATGAGGAGGTTATGGTGATAGGTGAGAGAAGGGATTATTTGTCCAATGTGGTGTCGACATTAAGAGCCGAAAAATGGATTCGGAAAGGTTGTGAGGCCTAATTGGTATTTGTAAGTCAGTCGGAAGAGAAGGGATTGTCAGTGGATAAGGTTAGGACCGTAAAGGAGTTCCAAGATATTTTTCCGGAGGAGCTTCCAAGATTGCCTCCGAATCGAGAAGTTGAGTTTGGAATAGATTTGTTGCCTGGAACGGCGTCTGTGTCCATCGCACCGTATAGGATGGCACCGAAGGAGTTAGTGGAGTTAAAGGCTCAAATTCAAGAGTTGTTGGATAGGGGCTTTATTAGGCCAAGCATGTCTCCATGGGGAGCACCAGTGCTATTCGTGAAAAAGAAGGATGGTACGATGCGGATGTGCATTGATTATCACCAGTTGAACAAACTGACGATTAAGAATAAGTATCCATTGCCAAGGATTGACGATCTATTCGACCAGCTTAGAGGAGCTTCTGTATTTTCCAAGATTGACCTTCGATCTGGATATCATCAGTTAAGGGTCAAGGAGGCAAATATCCAAAAGATGACATTCAGGACTCAGTATGGTCATTATGAGTTTCTGGTTATGCCATTTGGACTAACGAATGCTCCTACAGTGTTTATGGATCTGATGAATCGTGTGTTCCAACCATTTTTGGATCAGTTCGTAGTCGTCTTTATTAACGATATCCTGGTATATTCTGAAACTGAAACGAAACATGATGAGCATCTCCGTATAGTGCTGTAAGTATTAAGGGAGAAGGAACTCTTTGCGAAGTTCAGCAAGTGTGCATTTTGGTTGAGGGAGGTAACCTTCTTAGGACATGTGGTCTCTGCCGAAGGGATTAAGGTGGACCCTCGAAAGATTGAAGCAATTTTGGAGTGGAAGCCACCTAGGACGGTGTCGGAAATACGAAGTTTCCTAGGACTGGCAGGATACTACAGAAGGTTTGTAGAAGGTTTTTCTGTGATGGCAGCACCTCTGACAAAATTCATAAGAAAAGGAGTACCGTTTGTATAGACTGAGAAGCAGCAGGAAGCTTTTGAGAAGTTGAAGAAAGTTCTAACTAAAGCACCTGTGTTAATTCAGCCGGAGTCTGGGAAGGATTTTAGTGTGTATAGTGACGCATCACACGTAGGTTTGGGCTACGTGTTAATGCAAGAGGGTAAGGTGGTTGCATATGCATCACGACAGCTTAAGCCTCATGAGGGGAACTATCCGACTCATGATTTAGAGTTGGCGGCAATGATATTTGCACTTAAGATTTGGAGACATTACTTGTACGGAGAAAGGTGTATTATATACACAGACCACAAGAGTCTTAAGTATTTGTTGACTCAGAAGGAGCTGAACCTTAGGCAAAGGAGATGGATTGAGTTGCTTAAGGATTATGACTGTTCGATCGAGTATCACCCAGGCAAGGCTAATGTGGTAGCCGATGCTCTAAGTTGTAGAGCTGTATCTGATCTGAGAGCAATGTTTTCTCGTCTGAGTCTGTATGATGATAGAAGTCTGTTGGCTGAGTTGCAAGTGAGGCCAACCTGGGTGGATCAGATTAAGGAAAAACAGTTGAACGATGAGTCTTTGATCGCTCGTTTTCAACAAGTTAAGGAAGGGGAAACTTCTGAGTTTGGGAGCCAGAAGAGACGATGCAACAGCAATACCCTCATCTGTTTGGATTAGGTAAATTTCGAGGACGAAATTTCTTTAAGGGGGTAGAGTTGTAACACTCCAATTTTCGGGAATCCTGTGAATGTTGGCATAGGTTTAATTATGTTAGTGGGCCTCTAGAAGGCCCAAGCTTAAGATAGAACCCGGTAATTTTAGTTAATTTTTGTTCCATAAGAAAAAAGGGAGTGAAATTATGAAATAGGACCTATGTGAAAATGTTTGAAAATGCTATAGGCTAAATTGAAGTGGCCAAATAAATAGGAGTGCAAAATAGGAGGATTTGCATGACAAACCTCCCATTTTACATGAAGTGGCCAGCCATCATGTTGTTGTAGACAAAATGTGCACTTGATATCCATAATTTATGGTACAAATTGATACAAATTGATAATAGGTTAGGTAAATGTTCCATGATAATGGGTTAGGTAAATGTTTCATGATAATGGGTTAGGTAAATGTTTCATGATAAGAATTTCATGTCTTTTGTATTAAAGAATTAAATGGATGAAATATGAAGTTTTATTAAAAGAAAAAGGGGTGAAAAGAATAAAGTTTTGTCCATCTTTGTTCATCATAGCTGAAAGTTAGAGAAGAGAAAGGAGAGGAGAAAGCTCTTGAGTATTCGGTCATTAAGAGGAGGAAAATTGAAGGTAAGTTCTTGGTACCCTGCTTCTATTTTGAGGTTCATGAGTTCTTCTTGATTCTACCTTAACTCTTGAAATATATTTTGATTTTTAGTTGTGTTGTGAGCATTTAGTCATGAATTAAAATGAAGGAAATGGTTGTTGTTTCATGTTCTTTTGATGAAAAATGGAAGATAGGTGAAGTTGAGCCAAACAAATGAACATGCATGTGCCTTAGATGCTAAAGGGAAAAATCGGCTAACATGTTGTGCTTTAAAATGATGAAATGGAGATTATACTTAAGTAAAATCATAGATATGTGATGATTGATTGGTGATATACATGTTTAAATAACAAGCATGCAAGTTAGGTGTGAAAGAGTGATTTGGTAATAAATCTGCTTGGGACAGCAGCAGTAACGTGACTTTAGAAAATCACCATAAATTGTGAGAGATGAATTAGAAGCTGAATAAATTATGTAATTAAAGCTTAATGAGTCTAGTTTCAAATGAAATAAACGAGAATATATTTTGAATTCTGTACAATGAGAAATTTGATTTGAAATGAAGAGTGGTCAGATTAGTCAAACAGTGAAACATGGGAAACTTTAAGAAAAATCTGGTATTGATTGGCCATACCAAAAATTCTGAAAATTTTATGGATATAAGATATATGAGTCTATTTTCATGGAAAATTAACGGCACTTGATTTGGAGTTTCGTAGCTCCAGTTATAAATAATTTAGTGACTGTTGCTCAGAAAGACAGCTTGCAGTGAAATTATGATTATGTGGTAAACATTGACAAAAATTTGTTAATGAGTTGCTTATTGATTTCTTATAAGCTTACTATGATCTGTAGGTGTGGTTGGCCGAATATTGTAAGGGGTTAATACGTAGTTTGTATTTGAATAGTTAGATTAGCGTGTTAGTAATCCAATTGTAGGCGGTTCGTGTGTGGATCTCGTCAGCATATCGTCGCAAACAGGTGTGTAACTGACACCCTCTCATAGACTAGATTGGCAAAAGCTGAAATGCCGAAAAGTCGGTATTTTGGGAATTTGCGAGTGTGCGAATGCTCGTAAGATAGTTGGGTTTGTATATTTGGTAATCTAAAGTAATAAACTGCAGTACGCGCGATTTCGTACATTTTGATAATTTGGGCTTAATGGGCCAAAGATCGGGTTCATGGGCCAACGGGCCCAATTCGGTAAGTATGCGCGGTAAATGTTCTGATAGTACGTAAATAGTTAGGATATGCATGAAAACCCTAAAAGTAGCTAAATTACTATAATACCCCTATGTATGGAAAATTACTGTTATACCCCTAGGTGCAAAATTACCGTTATACCCCTAGGGTTAATTTTGACTGAAAAGCATGACGATCTGATTCTATATGATGTATGCCATGATTATATATCTGTTGCATAGGGACATGGGTTATATTATGGAGGAAGCGTTCTGGTGGCTATGCCACAAATATCTGATCTGGTGGCTCTGCCACATATATCTGTTCTGGTGGCTCTGCCACGATTATCTGTATCTAGTGACTCTGTCACATTATCTGTTCTGGCAGCCATGCTGCAAATTCTGTGGTGTGTAGCGGTTGGGTGGGTCGAGTTGTCTCCCCACACGGTGTAAGGTTGGTATGGGGGTGTATACGGTTGGATATGGTTGGGTTTCTGCATAAACATGTAATATCTGTTCTGTTCTGTTATGGGCCTATGGGCTTTATTCTGAATTCTGTTCTGGGCTAAGGCCAACTTATTCTATTTCTTTGGTTTGAGCTGATATAGGCTATGGTTGGGTTATTTTACACACTGAGTTTCCCCAAACTCACCCCTTTTATTTTCATCCACGCAGGAAATCCCCAACCATAGTGGGCTTGGAGCTGTGAGGGAATTCGGAATGGCCACCCATTCTGAAAGTTTGATTTTCTTCTGGTGAACTGGACACCCTTTTATTTACATTTGAAGTTTTGGGTTTTTAAATGTATTAAGGTCGCTTAATTATTTTTAATGGTTTTAATATGTATTACTAAGATAGGTAATACTTATTTTAACTGTTGGAATTGGATAGCTTTAGGGCGCTTTTTGCAAAAACAACAGTTGATTTCAAAATAACACGACAACAAGCAAAGCTTCCGCAATGAAAGTATTTTCCAAAATTAATCACTTTTCCTAAAAATGACTTAATCAAATCGGTTTCCTAGAAATATCCATGACGTTAAGGTGTGGCAATGGCGGTATGCATGTCTAGGATTGGATCCGAAGGGAGCTTGGTACTTAAGCAGTCCGATGGACTCACCAACTCTTTTCCGGTTTCCTACCTGGTGCATAGCTTCCATTCACTTTAACCCTTAATGAATTAATCTTTTGAACATCAAGTACGATTTTCTGGACTTAGAATGGAAATTTTTTTTTAACGTTTTTGATGTGGCATGCCGGATCCGGCCATGACTTCTGGGCCGGGTTTGGGGTGCTACAAAATCTTTTTTATTTATATATGTTGGTTGTGATTTTAAAATGCCCTAGTAAACTTAGTGAAATAGATAGGATATGATTAGCATGCCAATAAGGATTTTTGTGTACCTGGAGTTTTGTTGCCTTCGAACTTTGCACATATTATTTGCACCTTTTGTTGCCTTAGGGCTATACTGTCAAATGCATATTTTGGCGCCTTCGAGCTTAGCACTTTGATGCTCTCTTTGGTATGTTTAGAGGGATGTATTCTATTGCCTTCGAGCTTAATACTTCTGTACTCTCCTTAATGTGTTTGGGTGGCTTGGTACTTTGGTGCCCTTAGTGTGTTTAGGAGGGATGTGGTATGGTAGCTAGAACTATGTGCTCTTTAGTGCGTTCTGGAGAGAGTCTTGTGTATTTGATTCATTTTCTTAGTGCTTACTATAGGCTAAGTGAACTAGAATCTTGATAATAAAATTTTCTTACGTTTATGAATTGGAAAATGTATTTTAAAATGGAATATGTTAAAAGCTTGACAAGTTAAAATACTGTATTTAAGTTAAACTAAAGGCCAAAACATATGAAATTAAGAGCAAGACTTCTTGTTTGTATTATCCTAATAAGGGAATTGATAAATGAAGTAATATTTACACAAGGAATAAATGACCATAAGTTGAAAGTTTATGTAAACATGTTATGGGTTGGTAAAAATGGAATAAACCTTAGCAGAAAGATTGGACCTTTAATAAGAATTCTAAACATTAACCTTGATAACATGATTGGCTAATAAATTAATAAAGAAGTAAGTTGAATCCTTAAGATTCGGGTATAAGAATTGAACTCATTTGATAAATTAATTGTGGAATGAGTGAATCTTGAATTAGTTATGGCCAAGGGGGTAAACATTAATAATGGAATGGATAAGTTAGATTATACTTGAGTACTTACATAGCTTTTTAAGCTCAAATGCTAGTTGTTTAAATGTTCAAGTATCAGATTTGTTGTGAAGCTATGGTTTTGGTTTGGGAGCTTTGCATCACCCCTCATTTGAGGTTGTAATGTATTTATATTAGTTGTTATCCTATAAGAACTTTGGCATGTACATCAAGACTTAGATTTTAATATTGTATTTGTAAAATTTAAATTTTGATTCAAGTCATTTATGTGTTTTTAATCAAGCTTTATTTCATTATTTGACTTTAATGTGTTTATGACTTGAATTCTGAGTCTAAATAAGTTTAGAAATTGAATTATAATGATTTTAAATTCAATGATATACTATGGTATTGTTTGGGGGTTATTTAGAGTACTTTAGGATTGATTTTCACCTCTAGGGACATTGCAATATTTAGCCTCAATGATATTGCAACAAGTCAAACAAGAGGAATTTGCTACAATGCAAGGAGATGTATTAGTACATTTTGCCACTTGTGTGGACACTACAGTGTCTAGGTGAAGCCCATGCACTGTTTTGGGTAGACTGTTTCAAGTACTAAACACCTTTAATCATCCCAAACCATCCTCAAAGCCCGTTTTAATGTTTTTAATGATTCAAAATATTTTATAATTGTAATTAAGCTTATCTAAAATTCTGAGTTTTGTTTTATAGAATATTAACATGTTCCCAACAAGTATTTAAAAGAATTTTTTTGGTCAAAGTTTGAAAGTTCTCTGATAACACCTTTCATTTATATCGTATGTTGGGACGGGTGAAAAGAGTTATAATTTTTATGTAAAATTAGTTAATTACTATTATTTATAATGTTCTAATAGAAAAGAAATTGATTAGAATATTTAAAAAAGAAGAAAAAAAAAGAATTCATCTCAAAGTTATTATATATAATTAAAATTTAAATAGTTAACATGTATTTGCATAAAATTTATTAAACATAAATAAAATAAAATAAAAAGAGAAGATAAAAACAAAATATTACTATCATTATATTGCCTAGGCCTTGAGAACTTTAAGACCCTAAGTTGAAGTCTCTCTCTATATAGACCATGTGTGAGTTCTTAGACCATATTCATTCTTGTTTATCTCTCACCATATTTTGATCTTGTATAGATTTACTCTAGTCCAAGTTGGGATATATTTGGTTATTAGTTTAATCGCGCTTTAAAATGATTAATTCTTAATTATTCGAATATGTTCATTGTAATTGCAATGCGACTATATTTGTAACTACAAAAAAACTTACACATATTAATTGAGAAGTATATTATGTTTAACATATGATTATATTATAATATAAACTAATTTATAATTTAATTAAATTTTTATTATTTTTAATATAAAGATTGAAGTTAAAAAATAATTAATAATTAATAAAGGATAAATTTATTTTTTATTTAAAATTCATTTAATAAATAAATCTTAAAAATTAGCGTATTTGCCATTTAAATTTAGGGGTAATGGATATTTTTCTAATTTCAGGGTACCTAAAAAGATTTGAATACTTTTTTTTATAAATATAAATCTTATATTATAAGTTAAGAGAAAAAAATATTAACACTAAAACTGGAAGTCTAAATTTTGAGATACTATCAGACTTTTAAGCAGTTGTTGTTGATAGGCAAGCTCAAATCTGTTGTATATTATTTTTAAGTAAAAGAGAATGAACAGATCTTAATTAAAAGAAAACCCAAAGTATAGCTATTAATTTCAAACAACAACATAATCATGTTCATCTATAAAGTCTTCATCTTCGCTGTCTGACTCTGAAATCAATACCTCTTCCCGTATTGACCTCACTGATGTCTCTACGGGCTCCAATCCCTATCCATTATCAAAACCCATTATCTTTTTTGTATATGAGACACAAGAAAACAAACTTGTGGAAGAAAAACTTACCTGCAAAAATATCTTCAATGCTTGTTCTTGGGAATTATTGTTGATCACTTCCAGAGCTGCTTCCTGAAACCAAATCTCAAGAATTAACTAAAAACCAAACCATAAATGGAAACAAATTTGTGTATTTGATGATCATCACTTACCCTGGCTAACTTCATTTCCTTATCAAACAAAGCTTTCGGTTCATTTTCAATACCTAAATGCATCTCACCATGTTCAGCAGGTGATGATGATGAAGAAGAAGATGAAGGATTCTCCATTCTACTTTCTCACCAATCAAACACAAAAAAGAAGAAGGAAAAAAAAAACCTAGAGTCAAAGATAAAGTGCAAAAACAAAGAAGTTAACGTACGGTTGTTACATATATATGAGCAAAGATGGACTCACCTGTGATTTCATTATAAGAATCTTGTATACAAATGTCAATACCATAAATCCATAGAGTCTAACCGTATTCTTAGTGACGAGCAGTAAACTCCAAAACAGTCATTCAAACTCAGCGTTTGAATTTGTAGGATTCCAAATCAGATATAAATGTAATTTGCGTCAGTCATTGGCAATGCAAAAATTGTTGGTTCTCTATTAATTTTGCTGATACATCGCCATGTATATAAATTTTATAGTAATATTTTGACTTTGTTATCGATTCACATGCTTCCTGGATATCAGATTTGCCTGTATAATGTACATGTTTCTCCATTAATGACACACAACTAACTTTGATCTTTCAAAGGGAATACTATGCCGCAATACGTATATGTTGCTCCTTATTTCTTGTAGGAACTGAGATTGCGTATGTATGACCCGTGGAGAGTTGTCTTAGAGTAATTGTGGGAATCGTTGTTCATGGATTTTGTTGTTGATTCGATGCATTTAAGGTTTTATATTCGAAATATTTTTCTGAATGATGAAATCGTTGAGTAAGATCCTCCTCTTGTTGAGTAAGCCGACTATCCAAAATCTTTGAAACGAGAATTGATTCTAATGTTTTAATTCAACCAAACCATATTTCATTCATTAGTAAATTGTTGGTTAATTCAAATTTATTCTTGTAATTAAAAAAATATAGTACTAATCCCTTCAGATCTATTTAGGGTTGATTTGAATGGGCGGTGTGTTTACCTGCAGTTAATGTAAAAATAGTTGTGGCAGTGAGATTAGTTACTATAGCGTGAAACAAAAAGTAAACTAAACGTATTGCACTGCACGCACCCTATCGTCCATCCAAACACACCCTGATTCTTAGATAATAAAAAACTAATTTACTTTTTCTTAATAATATTGTATTATTTATTTTACATTTTTTATTATTTTATAGTTAGGCTTTTTAATTATAAAATAATGAAAATATCTATGAAATTTTGAAAATATTTTTCCCCCGTACAAGGACAGCCAAATAATAGCAATTACAAACCAATGAACTTAAATAGCAATAAAGAATAATGCATTCAAATTTTCATACATCAACACTAGAGCTGAGTCTAAAAGTTCCTAAAACCTCTGTAGAGTATTAAGATTATGATTTAGTCCTTCTGAAATTTTGAAATTATTATTTTTTATTAAATTGAACTATATTCTAATATAAGTATGTATTAAATATAATATATTTTTGAAGTTAATATAAAAGTTTATTTTAATTAAAATATTAAATTAAAATTAAAATTAAATCTATTTTAACAGTTAAAAAATGAATAAATTGTATGTATGCCTTAAATATAATTGTATCGGATAGAAGATTGTCCACGTGAAATAAGATAACTACTTAATCTAGATTTAACACACCTTCATTGTTAAAGTAATAAATATTCTGTTAGAAACAGTTACGGAGATGAGATATAAGGATGATGACTATCATGAGTTCCATTTTATTGGGAATCAAAATGTATCTGCTCACAGGACAACACATTCGTTCAAGCTCGAAAGTCTACTTGAAAATGGGCTTGCATAAAATTTAAGGCTCTTTTTTTATATGGATTAGGCCTTGGGTAAGATTTTTTTAATCCAAATCCGGTCTAACCCTAATATATTATGTTATAAGAAAATTATATCAATTATATATGTTAAATAATAATCACATAGTTTTATATTTATATTAAATCACTAATCCAATAATTATTAAATTTGTTATCCAAAACAGAAAAAAAAAAACTTATCCAACTAAATAACCCAACCCAAAATATAAAATTTTAAAAATTATATTCAATACAAAAATATATATTATATTTATTTGTGTTTTTTAATATAATAAAATATTTATTATATTTATAGTAGTAGTTTTTAATATAAATTATTTTTAATATGTTAGAAAACTTTTATTTTAGCGTTTTTAGTGCGTGAATTGTATTTAAAAAAATTAATAAAAATTAATCTAAAAAATTAAATATGAGAGAGTCAGGTCAGGTTGGATTTGAATTTATTTTTTTGAAATTAGACCAAGTTTGATTAAAAAAGTAAACGCCTTTTCGGTGGGGCATCTAGATTCATGTCCTCCTCTAGATCAAACCATGTAAGATAATTTATAAAATGTGTGTAACCATTCAACTCTTTGGATTGGTTACCACCATAAAATATGGGGAGATAAAGTAACCTCTTAGATTTCCTCCTGAATTCAATTTTTTTTATATAAATGAACAATTTTATGTGTAGAGAGTAGAAACCATTTTGCCGAAGGAAAAAAAAATTCTTTTTTAATATAAATCTTGATATTTGACTAAGGAAAGAAGCTTACCCACATTATGCTCTTTATAAGTAAAAACTGAATAAAAAGGAAAATGAACTGGAGAAGAAAGTATTCTTTTGCTCCAACATTAGATTTTCTCTTGTTCTTGATTGAAGGAGAATGAAAATAGAAATATCTTTTGTTCCCTATTAAAGAAAGGTTATTATCTCTTTCTTTTGTTGTTTTGATTTCATTTTTTATTATTAAGTTGTTGATCGTATGGTTTATGTTGGGTTTTTTTTTTTAATAGTTTGACTAGATTTTATTGATTAGAAAACAAATAGCATAATGAGGAAATGTTCTTGTAAAACTTTGAAACTAAGACCTAAGTAGAAAAAAATAATAAAAGATAAAACCGGCCCAAAAGAGAGTAAATGGCCTAAAATAAAAACAAATAACAATTGAAAAAAACAAAAGAAAGAAATGGGAAACCTAATCTAGTCACTGTCAACAGCTGGTACCCATTAATTATCTGTCATTTCAAATCTCAATACCAGCAGTTCAACCGATAGCAAATTTCAAAAAAGCTTTCATTTCTCTTATCCTTATCTCTTCAAATCTTCTATGGAGACTCTTCAAGCTGGGTGTCTCGGCCATTTCTCCTCTTGTTCACATTGAATATGGGTGAAAACTGCTCCCTCTAGGTACTTTTCTTCTCCTTTTCTTAATTCTTCTTTTGCAAGTTCGTGGGCATAAATATTCCCTGATCTTTGAACAATTTGGAAGTTGATTTCTTGGAAATGTTGTTTTTCACTTTGAATGTCTCGAATAATCGCCCTTATAACTGATTTATCTGTCGCTGCTGAGTTGTATTTTTTTATGACCGCTTTTGAATCTCCTATGATATCTACTGATTGAAAACCCATTGAAATCCCTAACTTTACTGCTTGTAACCCTGCATGTGGCTCTGCCATGAACGGAGACGGTATTGTGGAATGGAGGACTGTCTTTGAGGCTAAAAACTCACATCTCCCTCCACACCACCAAACCTGAGGCTTATTTGGAGTATTTACCGTCAAAAGCTGCATCAAAATAAATTGCTACTCTCGCATTTCTTTCTTCCTGTCTCTATCTTCTACTATCGTTTGAGGTAAGTGGCTTTTTTTCCACCCCATCGATCTCTACTATATAACTTTGGATTCGGTTCGATAAATCTCTTCCTGTTATTATTTTCCCCTCGTGAACTAACTGGTTTCTTGAACTCCATATTGTCTAAACAGCAGAGCAAAAAAGTCGACATTGTTTGCTGTTACCCATGGTGAAGACCCAAGTAAGCCATTTCCACAAATCTTGAATATTAGTATTAATGACCCATGATAGATTTATGTTTTACCATGTCTCTGTTGTTGTAGGGCATTGTATGAAAACATGGTTGCTATCTTCTTCTGCATTTCGACACCGAGGACAGGAAATATCTACAGCCACTCTTTTGAATCTTAGATTTGTTAAAGTAGGAATAAAGTTCTAGGAAATACGTCATATAGTGATAGCAATTTTTTATGGGAGATGTAAATTGCATAGCTTTCTGTAAAAAATTTTTGTTTCGGCCTGTATAAAATAAGCACTAGGATCCATAATAACCTCTTGTAATAGTTTGTAGGCACTTCTGACTGAAAATTCGCAAGAATGTTCTCCTCGCCAAACTTGGAAATCATCATGTTCTTCTTCTGCCGGAGGAATTTGCAAAATCTTCTGTGTTGTATCCGCTTGAAAGGTATTAACTCTTAGATCTATCTTTCATTTTCTTGTTGAAGCATCAATTAAATCTAAAACTAACTCTACTTCTGCATTGTTAGAATTGTCATTGATTCTCTCTGTCAACTCTCGGTACCCACCGGTCGTTCCAAACAGATACATGATCTCCCCTACCGACTTGCCAACATAAGCTATCTTTCAGTAACCCTTTTGCTGCCCAAACGCTCTTTCAGGTAAGAAAAGGTAAATTCCCTAACTGTGCATTAATAAAGTCTGAATTTGGGTAGTATTTGGCTTTTAAGTCCTTTGCTAATAAAGAATTTTGAAAATTAATAAGGCGCCAACCTTGCTTGGCTAATAAAGCGATATTAAATTGACCAAGAGTTTGAAACCCCAAACCACCATTTTTTTTGTGGTACAAAGATCCTTCCAAGCTTACCAACGAATGCCCCTTTTGCCACGATCTTTCTGCCACTAGAATTTTGCAGTAATACTCTTAAGATCAACACATAAATATTTAGGTAGTAAAAAATAGGCCATCGTATACGTTGGAATAGCTTAAAGAATGGCCTTAATAAAAACTTCTTTCCCATATTGAATGAGATGCTGAATACTCTAGTTTTCAATTCGTTGCTTAAATCTATCCTTTAAGTTTTGAAAAAGCTCTTTCTTCTTTCTGCCCACCATATTAGGTAATCTAAGATAACATTCTGGATCATTTGAGCTTCGTACTCCTAATGTGCGAGTAACTAATCCTCTTTCTTCCTCTTGTGTATTAGTGTTAAAGAAAATAGTTAACTTTTCAAAATTGACGCACTAACCTGAACAGGTTCCATACTCGCGTAGAATTGTTTTCAATAAACAAGCTCCCCTTTCAGTAGCATCTCCAAGTAAAATGCAATCATCAGCGAATAACAATATAATACTTGTGGCCCTTTTTACTAGCCTTAACCTCTTTTAATTGTCCTTCTTGAATTGCCAATCTCATAAGACAAGATAAGCCTTCTCCATAGATTAGAAATAAATATGGGCTCGAAGGATCACCTTGTCGTAATCCTCTCGTTGGTTGAAAACTTTCCCCAGCTTAACCATTAAGTACCACTGAATAAGAAACAGTAGATACGCACTTCATAATAGAAGCAATCCAGCTAGGGTCAAAACCCATTCTCATTATCATCTCCTATATAAAATTTCATTCAACTCTATCGTACGCTTTACTCATGTCGAGTTTAACTGCCATCAACCTCTTTTTTCCAAAATTTTTTCGTTTTAGAGTGTGTAAAATTTCATATGCCAATGATACATTATCCGAGATTAACCTTCCTAGCACAAAAGCACTCTGTGTGCCATCGATGCAATTTTCCAAGACTTCTCTAAGTCAATTAGTAATAGCCTTTGCCATTATTTTAAAAATGACATAGCATAAGCTAATAGGACAAAAATAAGTGAGATAGGTCGAATTTGCTCTTTTAAGAATAAGCACAATATGAGTAGTATTAATTGGACTAAGCTTCGTACCTCCATTTAGATGTTGAAGACAGAGAAGTGTGACCTCTTACCCAATGATATACCAGCATTTCTGAAAAAATAAGGCCGGAAACCCATGTGCTTTTGTAAGCCCCATTCCAGTAAGCACCTCCCAAACCTCTTCCTTTGTATATTGCACCGTGAGTCTTTGATTATCCTCTTCAGATATACAACGTTCAATACCCGATAAGAGATGTTCATAATGTCCCTTTTCCCTAGCTTCAAATAAATTTTGGAAATAAGATTTAGCAATTTCTGCCATTTCTTGTATATCCTCCGTTTCCCTTCCTGTCATATTCTATAATTTTCAAATACAATTTTTCCTTTGTCTTTGTGTTGCTTGACTATGGAAAAAGGTTTTATTCCTATCCCAAAATTTCAGCTAATTAACTCGAGCTCTTTGCTCCCAATATCTTTCATCATTCTCAATCTCAAAATTCAATTGCAATTTTGTATCAATCAGCTTTGCTAAATTATTATCACTCATTTTGGATTCCATCATCTCAGACAGCTTTGAGGATAAAAATTCTTTTTTCCGTTTTCTAGACTGACAAATGCGTACAGCCCCTCTCTTAGCCTTTTTTTAGACAATCCAGCTTCTGTAGTAAACCTTCTGATGTCGTTTCCCAAATGAGTTTTATTTCAGCATCGAATAACTCCTCCAAGACCCACCATGTCTCGAATTTAAATGTTTTCCAACTCCTTCTATTGTCTTCTCTTTTCGTGATAATTAGAAGAGGACAATGGTCAGAGAACGAGTGCACCAGATGTTAAATGGTAGCTTCAGGGAATATAGACATCCAATTCTTATTAGCCACACCTCTGTCCAAACGCTCTTGGATATTTGTTTCAGAAAAATTTCCTCTCTCCCAAGTAAACCAATTACCAGAATAACCCACATCCATCAGATGACAATCTTCTAGAACATTTCGAAATACTTCTATTCTTCTTTCGTCTCTAGGCAACCCTCCCTTCTTTTCAAAGCTATACATAATTTCATTAAAATCTCCGCAAACAATCCAAGGGAGTTCCTTATTGCTATATAGATTTTTTAATAGATTCCATGATTCATCCCTATCTTGTGTGTAACGGGAACTATAAAATCTTGTATATCTCTATTTTTTCCATTGTCAGTATCTTCAATAAGCACGTCAATGTGCCTTTTTGAAAAATTTTGAAGTGTGATGGTAGCGTCACCTCTCCAAGCCAAACATAAACCTCCTCTAGATCCATCGGGGTCCACATCAATGCCATTACCAAGGCTACAGCTTCTTCGCACTCGTTCTATTTGAATTATGTTTATCTTTGTCTCCATGAAGAAGACCATCTAGGGATTATATTTTTTCAACGTATGCCAAAGCTTTCGAATTGTTCGTGGGTTCCCCAAACCACGGACATTCTAACTTAAAATTTTTATTGCGATCGGTCAGTTTACCTTTTGGCAACCTCTGATGATAAAAAGTATTGTCCAACATCCTCTTATTTCTTGCTGTTACAGTATTGCCTTCTTCTCTTATTGTTGGGTATTCACTTTCCCCCTAGGCATTTTTTTTCCTTCCTCTCCAATTAGCACCCTTTCCTCCAAATCATGTTCCATTACAGAGTGGGTCTATTTGGCCAATAAATTTTCCCCCCATTGTGAAAAAGAGGGTAAATTAACTTCAAATTGAACCTCAAGACAGGGTCGATAGATACTCTAGTTTTTGACTTATTCCTATTTCTTCATGGCATGTATTCTAAGTTGTGTTCGCCATAGAGATTTCTACATGTGTCGTCTTCTTTATCTTCAATTAACCAATTACTCTTCATTACCAAAGGTTTTTTGGGTTGCGCTCGTAAAGAGAAGTTCCAACCCATCACCACCACTTCCACCTCTAACGTCATTTTTGCCTCACAAAAAGAATCACTATGACCCAGCTAACCACAATAGAAACAAAAAAGAGTCGGCCCTTCATATTTTAATATGACTTATGAACACTTCCCTGAGAACATAACCTGCTTTTTCCTCTTTAATGTGTAACGGACATCCAATTGAACTCGAATTCTCATAAAATTCATATTAGCTTTCCCCAGATTTGAACTATCATGGGCCAAAAATTTTCCTAAAAATTCACCTAGTTGCATTGCCAAACTTTCAGAAAAATACCCCATTGGAATATCATGGATCTGTACCCAAAAAGGCGAAAAGATTAAAGGGATTTTCAATGGATCCTCCCCCCACTGTAGTATGTATAGAACCAATAAATGATTATTAAACGTTCATGGAAAGCCCTTCAGAACTCTGTCGATATCCATAGCATGAAAAAATTGAAACAAAAACCGTCTTTCTCCTAGATTTCGGATTTGAACGCCTCTAACTGGGTGCTATAGGTTCGCCATGGTGCTTTTCATTGCTAGGAAATGAATAACACTAGCTATTAAAAAGCATCCCACCAGTCGAAAAGTACTTTCTTCCTTTTCCAAACTTGGCTCAATTTGTGCTTGTAAAACTGTTTCTTCTTCTTCATCAAGCGTTAATTCGGCAAATTCATTTTCCATTATTGCATGCTAGAGATTAAGCCCCGTTGTGTGCTATCCTGAAAGATGAGAAGAGATTCTAATAGACTGCTGCAACCAAAATTTAACTTTGAACAAAATAACCCAAAAAACTTAAGAACATGTAAGAGAGGCAGATGCATGCGTGTTAGGGTAGCAGAATTTTTAGTTAGCTCACTTTTATATTGGGTTTTTAGTTTTTATTTATTTACATAATATGTTATAAAGTTATGTTTTGAAGATTGTAAAATCGTGAAAAATATGTGTTTTTTTCCTTATTTTAACATATGAATTGATTGTTGTCTCTAAAGATTTGTTTTACATGAAGGCGCAAAGTATATTTTTAGTTTTATTAACATGGTTTTTGTGTGTTTTAATGAGCTTGAAATCTTGATGCAATGAGCTTACTACTGTCATACAAGGTTTTTGTTAGCTTGATAATATATTGTATAAAGTTTATGTTATTTTGGGAAAAAGTGTAGATAAACCTATGATGAATCTGAAGATGATTTTTCTTTTTCTTTTTCTTTTTTGATGTTATAATGCGAAATTGATTAGTGCATGTAATATTACATTGCACCTGATCAATTGGTTAACATGTTATTATTATCATTTTTATGTGAAATTAGATTTTTATAGGTTATTTAATCTTTTACAGTGGCTAAAGATCTTTAGAATCTGATTTGTGAGATTTGGAAGTACCAGATCTTGAAGAGACAACATGAAAAAGAAATTCAAACTTAGACATTAGATGCTAATTCAATTAAAAATTAGGCAAAGAAAATAAGAAAGGAGAAACAAATTGAAATAACTTTTTCTTGGTGGGCAATTTTTGGATCTTAGAAACATGAAATTTTAACTAACATTAGAAAAAGATTCATAGGAACAAAATCAAGATTGAAAAAAAAATTAGGTAGCGACTGAAAAAGATAGATGTGAAGATGAACAAAAGGCGATGTATGATGGAAACTTCTGAAGAAAAACTTCATCAAACTCCACTAAAGGTTTTAGCCAACCCTCCAAAAAAAGTTTCTTAGCAAACCGAAGTGTGAAAAACAACAACCTTGATTCATGAAAAGAAATAGAGTTGCAAGTACTTCTAAAAAGATACAAGAAAAAAATCTTGCAAAAAGAGAAAACTCTAGAAGTTATTATTCATAAAAGAATGAAACTAAATCATGTACATAGAGGGCGTGAATTGCCTTTTATATGCGAAAACTAGGATAAATTGAGTCCTAATCACACTCAAATTACCTAAATCTCCAATAACAGGTAAAAACCCTACATGATTATAACTTAACCTAATAGGAGGAAATTTGGCTAGCCTATATATATAGGCTATTTGAACCAAATTTTTAACTAGGAAATATCAAATAACTTAATAAATAAATTGCCTATAATGAGCCAATTAACAAACATGCCAAAATAAACTAAGTCCTAAAAGAATAAAACACTCAAAATGGGTTGTTCTTCATAGGCTCGACATTGTGCGCTAATTTGCACAATAAAGCACATAAACTAAGCTTGTTAACATCCTCCAAATGGGTTGGTCATCATGGATTGCACTCTTGAGCCCAAGAATGGGTTTGTGGCCTTCTGATTCACCCTCTTTGTTTAAGATAGATCAAATTCTATCATTTTGAAACATTAACTCGTCTTCTTGCATACTTTTGGTCATAAGGTCTTGAATGAGCATATTAAGCTCAAACTTAAACTGTTTGGACTTGCATATCATAATTGAGCCTTGAGAAAAATGAAGTCTATCTTCATCATTCTCCATTCCTCAAAACGATTCATCCATGAATCTACAATGTCCAAGGGAGAAAGATTAGTCACATTATCTCATGCTTAGTCCCTTTCTTATCAAAAAGTCTGCAAAATCTTAATTCTTGAACTCACACTTGTGATCAATTTTAATCCTCTTAATCATTCCAATGACATGGCCTTTATCATTCATAAAGCCTCTACAAAGTTTTCTAAATTCATCAGAGGTGCTAGATTTGTCTCTAAGGAATCTTTCCCAAGGAAACTTGAAAATCCATCCACACAAATAAGCACATAACGTTTTTCACCTATGCCAAAAAATAGTGGTGTCATTGTTTGAATGTGAACCAATTTTTTATGCTTTTCCCTGTGTTGCTTGCCTTTTAAAGAGTTACCACACACTTAAAGAATGGAGCCACTCAGCTTTAGAATCCCTTTGATAGAATCATATCGAACTAGCCTTTAAAGTTTATAATAGTTTATATAGTCAAGCTTCTCGTGCCATAACTTTGGTCTGAAACATTAGCATTATTGCATTTGATAGATTGAATCACTCTATAATAGTTGTAAAATGTGTGAGCCCTGTAATGCCCTCAACTCGACCTGGTTCTCTAGGTCCGAATCTCAAGTGGTACTACACACAATACTTAACCAAATATCAAATAGTTAACAAACATTCCTTGCTTAAAACATTTTACTTATTAATTTAATTAAGAAACTTGAGCTCTAAGAATAAGAGACAGTATTAAAAAATAAAATTTTAATCCAAACTTGTTACAACACATTACAGTATAAAGTTTGTGAATGGCAGAATCTTAAGGTGTAACGTTAAACTACACTACTTCTCCCTTGTATGCATAATATTCCAATTTTCCACTATTCTGGCGTACTCTTGGAATTGTCCCTCCTAGCGTATTCTCATACCATACCCATGAAACAACAACAAACATTGTAAGTTCAAAAGAACTTAGTGAGCTTTATCATAATAATACCTTAGCAGATAGTTTATAAGATTGGAAGAACATCAGTGTGCTAGTTATCCTTCTGAACCACTTACTTCCATTTTAGGCAGATACAATTCCGACATACACTTCCACACCAACTATCATACTCTTGATATACCAGTTCTTTCTTAATAGTCTAACTGAAGATCCTTTTAGACATTTCATAAATCGTACGCACTTCTCAAAAGAATATACCTTCAGAATCAAATTTATATAAATCATTTCTTAACACACAAACTTATCCTAGAACAGTTGTTCATAGATATTAATCACTAGCAGATACATACACATTTGGTGAATACTTACGCAGATCTGAATACCATCAAACTACTAATCAAATCATACATTGGTTCAATACCATACAAACTCTCACTGATAATGTACTACACAGATAATTCAGATGAATTCCACATCACTTTATTTAGGAACCTCAGATACTCAAGATAGCGATAACTCAGATTCAATATACTTTCAGAAGAAGATATTATACAACTCAGACATAATAGATTCCAAATAACTCAGATTCAACCATTTCCTAACTCAGACAAACTTGAATTGACAATTTCTTATGTCTTTCATAACCATGAATACACCTATTTTCAAAACAAACAAATTGTCAGGGTGGATATCCTTTTTAACTTACAGATACACACTTCTTTTCAGAACTTCCTTATCTAATTCAACCAAATTAACCTTAGATATTCCATGACCTTATCATAGAAGTATCTATCATAGAACAATCAGAAACTACCAAAAGGATGGATAAGCATACCTTGCCAAACAGATTTAGTAGAGTGCGTCATAAGGGCCAAACAGAATACGCCATAAAGGCATCATACAGATTCATGTGTTTATTATCCCAGCGGACTTTCATAGAAGGTGTCATGGGTGTCTCCTTCATTGACTTATACATAAGTTCATGTATCGTGATATACCCAATCAATTTACACATCATCGAAGGTTACACCATGAACATTCATATAGATATATCTTGCCATGGGTCTTAACCACATGGCTTTACACACATTCATGTATCGTGATCTATCAATCTAGTCTTCATTTTACTGGAGGCTACACCATAAGTGTTTCCAAATCATATCACGATACAATGGGTATCAACCTCATGGTCTTACACTTGCTTTCATATCGTGATCTACCAATCTGGTTAGCAATCTAACTGTCCTACCAGACACTTCAGAAAGGGACGTTTCCCATAATTTAATTACCTAGATTTATTTGCATTCTAGATTGTCTCATACATTTCATATCTTAAATTTTACTTGCATACTTATCAATCAACATTCACCTTCAATAAAACTTATTATATATCATCATAGCACTTATTTCCTCTTAACTATACTCGTACACTTACCTCTTATTATAAATGCCAGACATAATAGATTCCAAATAACTCAGATTCAACCATTTCCTAACTCAGACAAACTTGAATTGACAATTTCTTATGTCTTTCATAACCATGAATACACCTATTTTCAAAACAAACAAATTGTCAGGGTGGATATCCTTTTTAACTTACAGATACACACTTCTTTTCAGAACTTCCTTATCTAATTCAACCAAATTAACCTTAGATATTCCATGACCTTATCATAGAAGTATCTATCATAGAACAATCAGAAACTACCAAAAGGATGGATAAGCATACCTTGCCAAACAGATTTAGTAGAGTGCGTCATAAGGGCCAAACAGAATACGCCATAAAGGCATCATACAGATTCATGTGTTTATTATCCCAGCGGACTTTCATAGAAGGTGTCATGGGTGTCTCCTTCATTGACTTATACATAAGTTCATGTATCGTGATATACCCAATCAATTTACACATCATCGAAGGTTACACCATGAACATTCATATAGATATATCTTGCCATGGGTCTTAACCACATGGCTTTACACACATTCATGTATCGTGATCTATCAATCTAGTCTTCATTTTACTGGAGGCTACACCATAAGTGTTTCCAAATCATATCACGATACAATGGGTATCAACCTCATGGTCTTACACTTGCTTTCATATCGTGATCTACCAATCTGGTTAGCAATCTAACTGTCCTACCAGACACTTCAGAAAGGGACGTTTCCCATAATTTAATTACCTAGATTTATTTGCATTCTAGATTGTCTCATACATTTCATATCTTAAATTTTACTTGCATACTTATCAATCAACATTCACCTTCAATAAAACTTATTATATATCATCATAGCACTTATTTCCTCTTAACTATACTCGTACACTTACCTCTTATTATAAATGCCATCATCTTATATACATATATATATACATTTTCTTATACTTGAAAAGTTTATATAAGAAAGGGTGATACCATCTTAAATTTGCACGATTTTTTGTCTTTAAATCGGTTAATTATTGAATTAATCCCTGCTAAATTAGTGATTTTATATTTTAATTCTGTCAGGAATGCAATTGGGATGCTATGAGTCAAAAACAAGCAGAAAATGACCAATTTGCAGCACAGTCAATAAAGTGAGGCCAAATCAGGAACTTGGAAATAATCAAGGACTTATCAAATTTCTTTTGACCTTCTAAAAGCTAAAATTAGAAGAAAATCTTATTTTATTTTTATTTAATTCTAATTTTTTGTAGTGGGTAGTTAGGCCAAATTTAGTAAATTATTTGTATATAAATAGGGCATTTGTGGTAGCTTGAAAACACACTTGAATTTACTTAAACAATTAAATTAAATTATTTTTCCCTTCCAATTTTATACGTGTAGCATACTGCCATTTCATTTCCATTTGCTTGTTTCTTTAGTTTAATTGCTTTCCAAATCCTTTCCATTTCTAACTTTCACCATTTTTCATTCAAATCCACTCCATATCTAATCAAAGCGTGATTAATTTCATGCTTCATTAAATTCTAACTTAGCTTTAGGCCGGTATTCTTTCCGTTCAAAAATTGTGAGATATGTATTTGTACTAAAAATCCTTCCAATCGGTATTCATTATTTCTTCTAAATATCAGGATTGAGAAATTCATCCCTTAAAGTTAATTCGATTTCTAATCAAAAAGTGCGTTGGGTTGGATTCGTATTTACAAACAGTTGGAGAAACAAGTCGTCCGTGCTGTATTCAGATCTCCGAGAACAAATCAAATGAGATAGTGATCAGGTTTAAACGTCTCGCGTGGTTGAGGCCATTAATCCAAGTTGGGTTCTTTAGAGCGCAAGGTTACCGGAATCTTGAATGGGGAACGCGTATATCTCGGTTAGATAATCGGTAAAGGTTGGTTTGCAGGTTGTATCGGGACCAACTACGAGAGGAAAAATTGGTGGTTAAAACATTTTTAGTCGCTATAACCAGCTTATTGTTTAGGGAAGAAGACTAATTTTCGAGAATCGGTTCAAAGATCGGAATTCATCGAGTTTAAGGCTAAGGCTTACTTTTTCTGTTGTCAAAACTCAAATTCATTTTCTAATTTAATTTTACTTTTGATCTCTTTAATTGCTTACTTCTATTATCTTAATTATTTAATTTCTAGACATTTCCAACTCCCTAATTTATTTTTAAAAAAAGATCGTTTGAATTGAGTAACCGGGTTAAGGTGTTTGGGTTGTCATCCTAGTTCGCGTAAAAAGGTTTGACTACTTCTAAAATAAAATAAAAATATTATTATTGCATGATTAATTGAAAATAATACCTTGCAAATTTTGGTTCAAACTCAATTTAGTGAAATGATTTAATTTACATGTTTCAATTTTGTGAACACTTGTTTATCAAACTAGATATTTTGAGCACTTATTTATTTTTTGTCTATATTGTTTGCATTGATCATGGATGTGGAAAAGACGCTTGATTTCTAATAAGTTATTGAATGATTTCTATTGTATGAAGTGCAATATGCTTGAGGGCAAGCATGAGCTAAGTAAGGGGATTTGATAACATGTTAAATTTGCTTGATTTTTTGTATTTAAATCGATTGAATCTTGAATTGGTCCCTTCTAAATTAGTGATTTTATATTTTAATTCTGTCAGGAAAACAATTGAGATGCTATGAGTCAAAAACAGGCAGAAAAGGACTAATTTGCAGCACAGGCAATAAAATAGGGCCGAATCAAAAACTTGGAAATAGTCAAAGACTTATCAGATTTCTTTTGACCTTATAAAAGCTAAAATTAGAAGAAAACCTGATTTTATTTTTATTTAATTCTAATTTTGTGTAGTGGGTAGTTAGGCCAAATTTAGTAAGTTATTTGTATATAAATAAGGCATTTGTGGTAGCTTGAAAACACACTTGAATTTGCTTAAGTAATTAAATTAAACTATTTTTCCCTTCCAATTTTATGCGTGTAGCATACTACCATTTTATTTCCATTTGCTTGTTTCTTTGCAAATTAGTTTAATTGTTTTCCAAATCTCTTCCATTCTAACTTTCGCCATTTTTCATTCAAATCCACTCCATATCCAATCAAAGCGTGATTAATTTCATGCTTCATTAAATTCTAACTTAGCTTTAGGCCGGTATTCTTTCTGCTCAAAAATCGTGAGATACGTATCTATACTAAAAATCCTTCCAATCGGTATTCATTATTTTTTCCTAAATATTGGGATTGACAAATTTATCCCTTAAAATTAACTCGATTTCAAATAAAAAAGCACATTGGGTTGGAGTCGTATTTGCAGACAGTTGGAGAAACGAGTCGCCCGTGATGTATTCGGATCTCCGAGAACAAATCAAATGAGACAGTGATCAAGTTTAAACGTCCCGCACGGTTGAGGTCGTTAATTCGAGTTGGGTTCTTTAGAGCACAAGGCTGCCGGTATCTTGAATGGGGAACGCGTGTATCTCGGTTAGATAATCGGTAAGGGTTGGTTTGTAGGTCATATCAGGACCAACTACTAAAGGAAGAATTGGTGGTTAGGACGTTCTTAGCCGCTATAACCAGCTTATTGTTTGGAGAAGAAGACTAATTTTCGAGGATCAGTTCAGAGATCGGAATTCACCGAGTCTAGGGTTAAGGCTTACTTTTTCTATTGTCAAAACTCAAATTCATTTTCTAATTTAATTTTACTTTCAATCTCTTTAATTGCTTATTTCTACTATCTTAATTATTTAATTTCTAGACAAAGGGAATCAGGGTAAAAACTTACTTTAACTCACCTACTGCAGTTCTAAGCTTCAGACTCAAACATCTTCCTCGAACCAGCAACAACAATTGCTTACAGAACATAGGATCAACATTAAAACTCATTTACATATAATTTATTATCATCTCAAAATCTAATAACTCCTATGAAAAGCTTTATACTTACAACTTATTGTTCATATACCACATAAAGACTTATTCTTTCAAAATATTTAACATGCAGAACTGTGATACTTACCCAGAGATGGAATGATCACTGATTAAACCAAGAATCATTAAATTCCAGTTTAATGAGGAAAAGATACCGTTGGATTAATGAAAAAGAATCAGAAAGTAGCATTGAAGGAAAAAGAAGAATCCTCTTCAAAACCCTTTTCACATATATATATGACTCATCCTAACTAGTGGAACTTAACAAGTGTCACATATTTCAGAATTTGTTTTCCTAATGGTTTATAGTTTCTGAGAGCAACATAAATGAGGATTATGTATTATAGATATCAGGTTAGTCTATCCAGTTGGTTCCTAACCAGATTACTTTACAACCTAACTAGCACAATACTTCAACTAACATGGCGTACAATACTTTTGGCGATAATTCAAAACGTACTTACCCCTTATTACTTAACATTATCATTTCCTTTAAATAGCAAAATATCCTAAAAAAAAATTTTCATTTACTTACATGGCAATTACTATACGTTCACACCTTTGCGCCAAAAGAAACATATGGACAGATTACACTTCGCCAAACAAATTATTTTTCCGTTATACGCCAAAATCTTAGGTTCGCCAAACTTAAGGTGTGACAATTTTCCTCCCCTTAAAAAAATTTCTTCCTCGAAATTTTCTAACTTTGGATAATTTCATTAAATAACTGAAACCTAACTTTTTGTGTCAGGCGTATACCACTAATTTGGCGGATTTAGAATTTTGCAGCTACCCACGTAAATTCAAACATTACATAACTTACCTTTTTGATAGATGTAAAAATTGTATTAGAGAACTTGAATAGTTTTCACGAATTAAACTTCTTGCACATGTTTGTTTCTATAAAGAATATACTCAATCACCCCTTCAAACACTTTTGCTAAATCAATTGAAACCTTAACTTTTTCTCTGCTTAATCTTTCTTCTTTATCTTCAGTCTCAACTTTCACAAAGGTAACATTTTCCTTCTTTTCATTTCCTTTCTTTTCTCTTTTTCATACAAAAATGGTCAAGACAAAAACTAAAGGGAGGGGTCAGAGACAAAATAACCAAAACACAATTCCCAGAAATCCCTTTTCCTGAAATTTTATCAGCTAAAAACAAAGAGACAAGGAACTGCTATTGAGAATGTTTGCCTCAATGTACGCCAAGGTTGTAAGCCAAAAATGTAAAATAATATTTCAAACTTGCAACTAAGAAATGACAAATTCATACGAGTCATCTATAGGCTTGAAAGTGGATTTGGCTTTCCTACATGTTGGTCTCTTCCTCGTAAATTTGTTTATTCTCACTATCAGCCAGTTGATTCAGAAGTGGCCTTAAAGCAATATAAATTACTAAAGAGGGGGTGAACACTTAAACTGGTGGAGACTATTACAGTTAGGAATGTCTTCCAATATTGTTTATAGAATCTAAGTCCAAACTATCGTTGGGCAACTGACCCCATTAATTGGTTAGATGATTACAATGTGCCTTCAGATTCCGAGGCCTGGCCTTTTAATGCTATGAGCAATCTAGCACAAGTTTTAATTGGGCGTATAAGGGAACCTCCCTTCTTTTTCTATGAAATTTGTGGGATTCATTCTCACTATTGGATAATCAATCATGATACTCTTTCTTCTTCTTCTTCTTCTTCTTCTTCTTCTTCTGCTGCTGCTAAGGAGAGCGCTACTACTGCCCCTCGAAGAAATTAGCAATGAAGAAAAATTAGAAGAGGCCCAGAGTAAGTGAGGGTACTCAAGAATCTGAAGAGAGCGAATGCCCACAACTAACACGGCATAAACTTAGAAAGGGGTTACTAACACTAAAAATTCTCCAATTCTAGCACTTTATGCAATTCTAATGAAATCCGCCCAATCTGTAGACTCTCCAACTCATAATGTTGATCTTTCACTAGCTGAGGTCCCAGCAGCAACTTTACTCTCAGAATAGCTAGTGGTTCCCACTAGTTCTCCTCTTTGAAGGTTTTCCACGTGTTCGTTCCACTCCACTTTTACTATCTCGTTATTTATACGGATTGATCCCAACAACTTTTATTCTAGCTCTCAATTCTTTCAATCTACTAATAAAACTAGTTCTTCATTAGATAAGGGTTATTTTGCAGCATATATGGCCTCAACTCCTCAAACTTTTCCTGGTATTCCTGAACTGTAGTTTTCTAAATCAGTTTATTAAATTCTTCAATAACATCTGAACATGTTCTATTACAAAATCTTTAGCGACGACCAACAGAGAAATCTTGCCATTACACATACCCCTTTTGCATAATGTAACAATCATACCACACTTCAGATTTGTTACGATCAGAAATAGAAAAAATTGCAAAGTATTTCTGACATTTTTTAACCTATCCCCTAGGATTAATCCCGTCAAAAGTAGACAATTCTGTTTTCGGTCTACAAGCAAAAGCATTGTTACTTGTGCCAGAGTTAGACCCTTCTATATAATCGTTGTTTTGACAATGACTGCCATTTAACCCTGATAGAGTATTTGCTAGCAATCCAGGTTGATTTAGCTCATAACTATACTTTCCATGTTCATCAATAATAGTGACTTCAATAAGGGCTCTTACAGTTTCTTCTATTAGGAATAGCTACAGTGATTGAAGGTAGTTGGATGCTTGTATTAGCAAGTTCTTCGGCAGGGTTCTAACATCACTATGGGTTTTCCTTTTTGCATCATCAACTGTAGCATCCTAGACGTGCAAAAAACTTGATTTTCAGAGCAGTTTATCATTATTTTCAACTAACTTGGCTTCAATCCTTTTTCTTTGTTCTTCCCACCAAGCTAGTATCGTCTTCTCAACTGCTTTTAAACCAATTTACAGTGCTTGCATTTGTTCCTGTAATGAGTTCAACTTGGTATTTTCTACCATTTATTTCTTGTTTCTGGTTCTTGCCAGTGTAAAGGTGGATACTAAGCTATGAATATCAATTGTCACAGAATTTGCTGTACAGGTAAAAGGTTCGAGGAAATGAGAAGAATGAAGAAAGGATCAGAGAGCATGGTAGAATTTAGAAACAAAAAAGGTCTTATATTTCATTTATAGAATTCTCAGTACATACGTGCACTATATGTAAAAAAAAAATGCTACTACATAGCAAAATTTAGCAATTAACAACATATATTGAGAAATAGAAAGTGATTAAATATTATTTCGAGGATATATTTATATTTTTTATATAAAATTTAAAATACAAATGATGTATAACATTTACTTTCTCAACTTAATCACTTCAATTAGAGTTGTATTTAGTTTTTATTCCAATTTATGTAATAATTTAATTTAATTTAATTTAATTGATTCTTTATTTATTAACTTCAGTTTATTTCTCAAAATTCTATTCAACTTTTAGAACAGACTCTCTGAAATCAACTGATGAGTGAAGAAGAAAAACAAGATTGATGTTTCAAAGTAAATGTTGGTTTTTAAGCTTTAGTTGGGCTTCTTACTTCATTAAACCCTTTTATATAAATTTGGACTTGATTTTCTTTAAACTTACAAGCTAATTTGGGCTTGTTAATTGAATTAAAAATAGGCTTAGTCTAAGATATTGTTTAATATAAAATTTAATATTTTGATGATTAAATTTTAAATCTTTTGATAATTCGTAATAAAAATCAGAATTATAAAAAAGTAATAAATAAATAACTATTTACCGCTTAGCATAATAATTTCATTTCATTTCTTTTAACATTATAGTATCCTTTAAACCATATATCATCCTATAACCAAGTGTAGAAATAACACTCTTTTAAGAAAAATAAAGATATAAATATAAAATAAAAATTTTATAATTCACATTGTGTAACAAATATATTATAAAATTTTATATAATTAATAAATAAAACTTTGTTTGAATTGATAAACTACAAAAGTTAAAAACTATAAAAGTTTGGGTTTTTTTTATTGTTATGTTTTATATAAAATATAAAATGATAAAAAAATCATCAAATACAATATAATTTGTAATGTTAGAGTTGTGTGACTTAAATTCCTGTTAAAATAAAATACAAGTGGCAAGATAGGGGTTCTACGAGGGCAAAGGCTAGTGCCGAAGTGAAATCCATATAGAAGTTTACTTCCTCTATTTGATGTTGATTAGAATAAAGTATTTTAACTTTACTGCATTACTTTTATTTGACTTTCATTAAATATAATTTTACAAACCTATAAATAAACGTAACCTATATTCCTATTGTAAAATTCGAATTTCGACATAGTAAATTTTATTCTTCTTTGCTCGTTGTTTTTTCCCGAAAGGATTTCCACGTAAAATTTTACATGTTCTTTTCTCTCTTTCTTTGCAATTCATTGTCATTATCGGCGTTCAATTTTTCACATGTAAAGTAAGAGTATTTTCATCAATACTCAATCGATTTAATGCTTGATTGGCTCATGACAGTAACTTAATCAAGTGCTTAATATATAGTATGAATAAAAGAAATGGGTAAACTACTTAATTAGCCACTGAATTTTTGCAAGTTCTTATTTTAGTCACCTAATTATGACAATTTTTAATTTGATCACTAAACTATTCGAATTTATTTTTATTAATCACTGTGTCACTAAGTTTGAAACAACTAGATGATGCGGCCATTATAAACTACATGAATGGTCACTCAACTATGAGAGTGTTTCTGTTTTGATAATCCAACTATATAAAAAATTATTTAGTCACTAATGTTTCCAAAATTAATTTTTTTAGTAACATGCCATTAAAGTTATAACAAACGTTGGACATGGCCTTTTTTTATTGGTCTAATAACAAATTTTACCATTCAATATTTATATGTTCTATCAATTTAGTCTTAATTCTAAAAAATATCAATAAATTTTAACTCTAAACATTCTTACTAGTGTTTGGCTCTAGAAAATTTTTTAATAGTTTTTTATTTGACGCTAGTAAGACTTGAGTTTTTTAGGCACAAAAGAACCACTATTTTAACATAAAAATTTACAACAAAAACAATAATAAACAACTTTCTGACGATTTATTATCTCTTTGGCGTCGGAAACTAAAAACCTTTGAATTTTCTAGTGTCGAAAAAACATTGTTTAATCTAAAGTGTTAAAAAAAAATTTACCAACAGCTTAAGATTTTTTGTGGCATAAGAAACTAGAAACCTTTGAATTTTATTGCAGTGAATAACACCACCTAACATGAAATTAATATATTTTGTAAATATTAAATGTTAAATTTTTTAAATTTTTTAAAAAGTTGAACTAATTTATAGATGATATAAATATTGAATGACTAAATTTGTTATTAAAGATATGGTGACTAAAAAAATTTAATGATTAAATTGAAAATTTTTTATAATTAGATAATTAAAACAAAAACATTCTCATAATTAAACCATCATTAATATAGTTTATGACAGTCATGTTATCCAACAGTTTCAAATTTAATGGCTAAAATTATAAATTTAAATAATTTAACGATAAATTAAAAATTTTCACCAAAATAAAACACAAAAAATTCAGTATATTGAAGGAAATTAACGTGGTATTCGTTTATCCTTTTTGGAGCGGTCGTATAATCACCGTTGATAAAAATCCGAATTTTGGATAACATATTAAGTAATGTAGTCCTCTCCACATGTTAATAGGGTGCAGTGTAGTGCTTTTTGTCCCTGTGCATCCGTGAGCCACACATTAATTAAATTTTTCTTTTTTCAGAAAACACACATTAATTAACTTTTATTCTATACGCTATACATGTTAATAGATTTGCTCCTAAATTTGACAATTTTCTCATATTAATCCCTAAATTTCTTTTATCATATTGGTTATTAAGGTTGGCATGTGTTATATAGACTGGTCTCTACATTAACACCGTGTATTTTTTTAAGAATTTGTTGATGTGGATAAGTATGGGGTTAAAATTTTATTTTTTATATATTCAATTTTTTTGAATTTTTTTCAAAATTTAAAGTTTTTTTTTAATGTTTTAAGAAAAATGAATCTACATGTCGTCCCTTTATTTCTTCACGTGTCGCTCTCATACTTGTCCACATCAGCATATTCTTCAAAAACAAATTGTGTTAGTGTAGGGATTAATATGTTTAGTGGATGTCAATTTTAGGGACTAATATGATTCAAAAAAAATAGAGGTCAATGTGAGAAAAGTTGCCAAATTTAGGGGTTAATCTATATATTAAGCCTTAAAAAACTAACGATGTTAACAATAAAGACCAATTTATGTAAGAGATGCCAACTTTAGGAAGTAATGCGATAAAAAAAAGTTTAGAGCCAATTTGAGAAAAGTTACCAAATTTAGGGGTCAATCTATATATTTAGCCAAAAAAAAAAACTAAAGTATAACATTCCTTTGAAGTATTAGTTATAAGTTTAAACTTTGATATTGTATTTTTTTTAAGTAGTTTTTTAATTTTTACATAAATATTTATTGAAAAGAATATTTTAGTTATTTTCTACTGACTTTGATCCAATTAGAGGGAGATATATGCGCTCTTCTGGTTCTAGCCTAGCCCACAGGATTATGATAAAAAGTTCACTGTTTTTGGATTTATTCAAATTAACTTTTTTTCTTCAAAAGAATTTGTTTTTGGATCATTCAAATCAAATTTATTGGTTTAAAGTTTTGCTACTTTTTTTTTAATAGTGAAATACTCATTAAGTCCTTATCAAATTTGTCAGTTCCTTCAATTTTTTTTACTAACTAAATTCTGGATTTTGTAAAAAAATAATTCCAGCATAAAATAAAATTTATCATATTATTACAAAAAAATGTTTTAACTTTTATAAGGGAAATTAGTAAAATTTAAAAATTTATCACAGTATTTAGAATATATGTCTGCATTTAAAATTTCATGTAATAAATGTTTTATATGAAATAGAAAATTTGAAACTAATAATAATAATCAGATTATGGTAAATTCATAATATGCGTGAAAAATAAAATTATGTAATAAATATGTCTTTTTAAAAATTGATATAAATAATAAATGAGGTTTTAGCTTAATGGTAAAATATAAATCATAAATATGGAAAATTAAAGAGACATGGATTCAAATTTTATTGTGTGTATATATTTTTTTATTTTTTATTTTTGTAAAAGATATAAAATGATAAAAATTCCCTCAAAATAGTATAATTCACTTTGTAAAGTGAGGATATTTTTGTCTTTTCTAAATTGAGTTGATACATGATTAACTCATGATATCAATTTAATCAACGGTTTATGATAAATTAGAAATTTTATCACATGAGTATGCGTATAGAAACTACATATTTAGAATACAAATATATGTTTAAAAATAACATACAATAAATAATGAAATGTATGGTTTAGAATTAATTAATAATATAAGAAATATGTATGATATTAAAATAAATAAAATTAGATTAAATTGTAAGTAAAACTAAATTTAAACATATGAATATATCATTAAGAATACTAAATGAATACAATTATTTATCGTGGTGTTGTTATCAATGCTAAGTTGGTATCGAATTATTTTATAACATCATCTCAATTTTATTAATATATACAATTGGTAGAGTAATAAAGTGTACATAATAAAATTAAATTGTATAAAAAATAACTTTGGTCGAGTGATAAATTTAAGGTTTTATTAATGCCAGTGATGTGAGTTTAAATTCCTCCATATGCATACCTTTTGTTGTTGTTTTTTTTTAACTAAAAACACTAAAATACACTTAATTAATCTTATTTTAGACACGAATAATTTCTCTAACCGAATTGGTACTTGGTTAATTTATAACACCAACACAATTAGAAACTTAAATAATATTACATAACACATATCTATTGGATTTACAGTTTTGAAATTTCTTTTTTGTATTTTATATCTTGTTTGATAAACTGAAAAATTAAGTATTGAAAATTTAAATCTTGAAAAATTATGTGCTCAACTTAAATTATAAAATCTATTTGGTATATTATTATTTAAAATTAAATACGAAATACAATTAAATTCTTTGGTAAATGTAAATTTTAGAGGTAAATTATTTAAAGGATAATATTAAATACTTAAAATAAATTAAAATTTTCTACATGTAAGTAACTCCTTTATCTACTTATCATTTTTCACACTTTTTTTATTTTTAAAAATATATTATATGTTTTTTATATCAAATATGGTTAAAAAATTTAAATTAGTGAATATATTATTTTTTAGTTGATTTAAACTTTTCAATAAATTATCAAACAACACCTATTTTTTATATATTAAAAAAACTGTTTTTTTTATAATTGTTGAAGGAAAAAAAATTTATAGTTAAATAAGTACACATTTTATTTTCTTTAATCCATGAATATCCTTAATTTTAATAGACATAATAAAATTTTTTTTTGAAGGTAGAAGTAATAATATTTTTTATTTTTAATAATTCAGCAATTATACTTTATATGAGATTTGATATGACAAAGGTAAAAATTTTGCTTATTTGGGCAATTTTTGAAGAAAATGGTATTATTAATAGGAACATCAACAATAATAATATAAAAATATGGTATATAGTATAAATTATAAAAAATTATTATAAACTAATGCACAAATGTCATGGTAATTTGATAGTAACTATAACATTGGAATAATTTAGAAACAAACCAAAGATGCATCAACTTGATCAAATTATTGAAATATGCATTCTAGCCTTGCTATCATCAAATCAGCTTAATGATGAACACTGATCAACAAGAAAAAACTACCAAAAGCCCCAAGAGACCTACCGCATCAGTGATGCACAAAGGGAAGTCTCAAATGATCTATCCTCCTCATCATCATCATCTCGAATCTATAGCCATCACTATGATTTATTATGATAAAGTCTTTCGAGAACGGTTCCTAAAAAATCGGGTGGCACCCTTATATTGACAAATCTCACATATACATCAAAATATGACTAATAATTGAAAGTAAAATAAAATCACATATACTTTCAAAGAAAACAGACTAAACAAAATAAAAACCACAAAAAATATAGACAAAAAAACCATAAAATTATAGAAAAAATCACGATAATATAGACTAAAATTAAAAATAAAATAAAACTATAAAAACCAACTCAAAAGTTCACCCACTACTACAATTTTATTTGTTTGTTTACTATTACAATCACAAATTTATTTGTTGAAAAAATCTCATCTAAAATTTTAACTAAACATATGGGATTATGAAAATTATCAAACAAAACATAAAACTATGTCAAAATTACAACAAATTTTCTCTATCAGTTTAATTTTTGTATTTAAATTTAGATAGATTAAAAAAAAGTAATCACAATAGTTAAAATTTTAAATAATATCTTTTGTACAGCATTCATATCAACGTAAAATGACAATTGATTTAAAAATTAAAAATATTCTCACTTTAATTGAAATCAAGAATTTTGGAATAAAATCATCAAATAAAAATAATTCTACATATTTTTATAAATATATCTTTTCACTCGAATGCCTAATAATTTAATGGATATAAAAATACTTGCTCCAAAAAGTGCAATAAATTGAGAAAACTTTTAATATATTAACAATATAAAATAAATAAAAAATGATCAAATATATATTTAATATATTAAAAAAATTAATATTAAATATATTTTAAAAAATTAAAGTACGAAAAATTATTTAGTGAGACTTTTAGACTCCATAGTAAAATTAAGAGAATGACATGCGGGCATATATCATAGAATATGGTTAAAAAATAGATACATTATTCTTTCAACTAAACTCTACCAATACATAATATCCTTCATTTTAAAGATTAAAAGTTAGTTGGGAAGTGAGATATCATGTTCTATGAAATCTCATTTTTGTTTTCATTTTAACTAAAACTTCGTTAATTTTCATTTAAAAACAGAATTCTACACAAGTTAATATTATAATTTTTGTATTTTAGAAATGATTTCAAGATATTATTTTCTAAATTTAATCTAATATCAATTATTTTTGAAAAATAATTAGTTTGTATATCAACTTTGCTTGATGTTTCGTTGTAAAAAATAACAACAGAAAGGAATTGACACAGTCAACTTTTGTTAACGCAGCTCAAACACAATAATCCCACATCGACAAAGCCTTGCCTTGTGAATAATTTTATTCAATAGTTGCCTAGATCACCTATTGGCTTAAGCTCAATTTACCATTACATAAAGAAATAATTACAGCCCCAATACCAACCTTGATTGTCACAAATCACTCACTCAAATACTTTATAACACAATCATTTAACTCTTCAAAAAATACCTAAAATTGTGTCACAAAACACAGCAAAGTTACACTCCAAAACTACTCTTGATGTGTGGCATAAAACAACTTATTTATAGGCCTCTTCAAGTGGTCAATCAATAGTGTTTTGATAGGCTTTAAACTTCTATTTAAAAGTTGAAATTATCTCATTAATTATCCTGAGTATTTATCAGACAAAAATCTCCATAAATCCATCTTTTAGCTACTCCAAAACTCTCTCAAATAAATATGATATTTATCTCTAAAAAATAGCATTTTAATAATAAGACTCTCATACTTATCCAATCACATCAATTAATACAGCTGATAGCCTCTCAGCTTCTAACTTTGTCAAATATGGCACATCTAAGTAGACCGAACTTAACATAAACGAAACCTATTCAAGACCAAAATCGATGACTCAAGTAGAAAAACAATTTCGTTATAACATAATATTATGGAATGAGCAACAACATTAGCAACAATCATGATTTCAAAATTAAAATTATATATTATTATGTTTTAATTTCATAATCATATTATGAAATATTTCAAAATTGATGAATAATTTTAAGAAATAATTAAATATAGTTTAATTAATACGCCGGTAAAAAAAATAGTATTCTATAAAACAATGGTATAGATAAAGGTTACTATGACATTTAAAGTTTAAATATATATATTGATAACAATAAATATACTATATTTTAATTAAAAAATTTTATACCCTATAAAAAAACTTTCCAGTTCCTTAAATTAAATAGCTAATTGTATAATTTAAAAAATGTATCCCTTATTTATATATATATTTCAAAACTAGTTATATATTAAAAAAATCGGTTTGAATCCTATGATTTGAATCCTATGTGATGGCTTGTTAATCAAAGTGTTCACTATTATAGGTGTAGCATGAGTTTGAGTTGCATTAGTCGTGTTTATTATTCGGGCTTTGTTCTATTCTTGTATTTAAAAATTATGAATTTAACTTGAAAATAAATAATTAAAATAAAAAATTAATTTAAAATAATAGAAATTCCGGCTGAGTGTCAATGTATCTAGTATTAATTACGAATATTATAATGCTTTCGTGTGGTATTCAAAACTATAAAAGCACTTTAAAGTCGGTGTCCAACTGTCATCTGCTCTCAAATATAGCCTTTGCTTTTAAACGGCCGTTATGCCTTTTCTCTCAATAACGGTGCCCTTTTCAGTTTTCCGTCAATTTCTACGTAACACGTGACTAAGCCACTCCCCCATATATCTACATCATCATCATCCATCATACTATATATCTGCATGGCATGTCATCATGCTTTTTCTTCTTTTCATTTCTCTATATAAATTATCAGATGATGGATGGAGTAATGTGAGCATGTAGGCATCCACGATACATGATGGGTATGCGATAGATTCATTTGGGTTAGGGTTTCCTGTATCCAGCTATTCAACATGGCGTCACTTCAGCTCAAATTACATTTATAGCCTCTATGGTCCTATTACCTAGTAATTACTATTTTTTTCATTCTTCAATATTTATAAGATTCCTTTTACGGGTATCTACAAAAAATATTATTTTATACAAAAAAATAATTAAGCGGTAATTTTTTGTTTTTTGTAAATTTCCTATTCCATTATTAGTTTAAGTGGTAATTTTTTTAAAAAAAATTAAAAATATTTTAATTATTAAATTATTTTTTAGTGGATGGATATAACGTAACTCATGTTCCCTTAAAAATATAAATTAGTCTCTCTTTAGTAGTAAAAAGTTTTCAACTTTAATATATTATTATTTAAAACTTATTATGGAAAAAAAAATTAAAAATATATATTATAAAAACTTTGAATGAAGCAGTTTTAAAATATATTTTTATAATACTTAATTATTTAAAATATTTGAGGTCAGAATTCAAAATTTTGACTTAAAAAATGTCAACTTGATAATTTAATTGGGACAAAAGGACATTTGATATATTCTTTATTAAATTTTTCAGCAAAAAATAATTTATTTATTATCATAAATATTATTTCATTATACGCTATACAAAGATATGTTAAAGTTTATTTAATCAAAAGGTATTAAATTTTATTTTAATTCATTCATATTTATAAATGATTAATTTAAATTTTTTAAGTTCATTTATTATTTTTTTAGTTTTATATTTTTTTAAGAATTACAAATATAAACAATTTAACATAATTTTTAAAATTTAGCGTTATCATTGTACATGTGTAAAGCTATTAGATACATGTTAGCGTCTTTTTCTATACCATTACGAGCTTATAAATTGGGGAAGAGTATTTAGTATCTACGACTTGAACCCTAAATCTTAAGATGTCAACACAAAACTTCAATCGCTTACGGGGTGTTTGGTTCCTAGAATGTAAAATTACCTCTAGTAATAGGATTATCGGGTACTTAGTATATTACCGGATATGTTACGTTATCCTCTTTGGTTCATTTAGCCAAGATGTAATGTTTTCCTACCGCTGTTCCCCTCCCCTCCCCTGTTGCCATTTATCATCGTTGACCCCTCTCATCTCGCTATTCATCCTCGTTGACTCATCCGTTCCCATCTCGCCATTCAACATCGTTGACCCATCTGCTCCCATCGTGAAAAAATATTTTCCTCCCCTCCTTGTTGCCATTCATCATCACTGATGTCTCCTCTCCTAATGTTCATCATTGTCAACCCATTCGCTCTCATCCCACCATTCATCACCGCCGACTAATCCACTCCCCTCTCGCCATTCATCATCGCGAAGCTCGACCCTCACCCCTATTTTTTCAACAATATTAAAAGTATCCATTTTTTCCTTCTTAATATTGTAATTGAAATTATTAGGATTTTTACACAAACATATATATTTCTTGTTTTTTTAAATAAATATTTTTTTGCATATGTATGTCTTGGTGTTTTAATGTTTTTTCTTTGTTCATTTGGTGCATTATTTTATAGCAACCGATTGTTGGGAATTTATTTTTAAGAAAATTTTTTATTAGAGAAATGTATTTTTTAATCAAATTGGGGAGTTTAGTATTTATTTTATCATCTAATTTTATTTTATTTAGTTCTATTCTATTCTAATTTCCATTATCCCTTCGAGTATAAAGAATTGCTTGTTTCACATCCTCATGCTAACAAATAGAATAAGTTGCACAAGGATATGCATTTTCTGTTATAACATTGATGGACTAAAATTTGTTATTTTTTTGCATATTGAACTGATGCGTACATGATTAATTGACAAAAGGTTTTCTGTTCCAAGTAAATAAATCAAGAGGTGCGGAACATAGGTAAGCTACTTCTAAAGTTGATTATCTTATTAATGAAATTTGATTTGTATCATTTGTTTGACACCTTCTTGGTTCCGCTCGATATTTTCTGCAATATCAATTTTGGTGCAAGGGAAAGGACATTGTTGATGACTTGATATAAAAAAATCATTGATTTGGGTTTTTGAAATTGATAAAGATTTTGTTTTAGTAATTAGGAGTTTTTTTCCACTAAGAAAAATATCAATGATGATCAGAGTGTAGATTTTGCAGCTTAAATAATAGTTTTACACCAAGTTATTTTGATGATATAAACATGCAATTTGCATTATGATATACCTGGCACTTTTAAGTCTAAAATATATGATCTATGATTTGAATTATGTTGGTGTTGCTACATGCTAATTGGGTGTGAATTAATATATGGTTGAGGTTGAAAATAATAAATATGGGGTAGAGTAACACATTTGATTTAGTTTAAATTTGCAAAATGGGTTATGATGGTGTTCATTGCAATTTATAGCATAAAATCTCTTATTATTTTTGGTACTTTACATAAATTTACAAATGCCTTATGGTCTTTGAACAAGCTTTCTTCCTTTGTTTATGGATATTACGTTTTTAATATTGTAGGAATTTTAAGGAGTTTGAAGGCAAGTTAGGTCTTCAAGAAAACAATATTGACGGACAAAGAAGTTTAAGGACAAATGTCTTATGGTCTTTGAACAATCTTTCTGCAACACCCCTAACTCATCTCCATCGTCAGAATATTACGACAATTAACAAGTCAACTAATATCTCAAAACAATTCAAAAATCAATTTAAATATTATAAATCATTATCCATTCATTATTCATAGCATATATACAAAAAGGGGACTTAAATCGAGCCTACGAAACTCAAAAATTAGTTTCGAAACAAGTAGGTACTAATCTTAAACAAAAAAAAAATGTATTAAAAATTGAAAATATGAGTCAAATGGTCGTGTGTCTCACATGGCCATGTGGTAGACCGTGTCACAAATTGTGTGCCCAAAATTTCTTCAAACTCAAGCCAATTCATCTACAATTTCTTAGACTCCATGCCAAACCTTTACCATCTCATAAACTTACTCAAAAAGTACCAAAACATACCAATTTACATACAACCTATGTGCCTAACCAATATGCCACAATTGACACGACAATTCAAATATGAAACATCAACCATTCATGCCATTCAAGTCAATCATACCAACATCAACAATTACCAACATTCATTACCAAAATATGCTATTACCTAAACATGTGTAAAGCAAATCAAAACTTGACCAACAACACCTCATTACCATGTATCAAATAGGTACTAAACATTTAATACTTCAAAGTTTCATACAATCTCATTCACAACCAAAATACCAAAAACATGATCATTAACTTGCAAATAAACATCCTATATACATGCCACAAGTAACCAACTATCAACCTTCAAAATTCTACTGAATCAAGTTGATTCGATTGACACGTTCTGAACGTCTAAAATCTACAGAAAGATAATAATTCAAGTAAGTATATCAAATACTTAGTAAGCTTATGCAATTTAAACTTCACTTACCTTAATTTTTTATCATATACAAAATTCAATTTGAGATATAATTTAACTTATCAAAATTCAACCCACATTTTTAATATGAACATTCATTAGTATTTTTGTTTCCAAGTAAACCAACTTGAATATCATAACTGAAATATAATAGTCATCTAGCCAATCTCACAGATATGTCTCCAAGACCTTAATAACAAACCTTTCCGATAAAATTTCGTAAAAGACTTTAGTATACAGATGAAAACAGTAATGTCTGGTTACCTAATATGGTCAACCTACATGGTAAATTTCCTGGTCAGGGCTTAATATTTTTGTATTCTCGAGTTCGCAATAGATGCTGGAACTTGGAACCTATTTTTGTGTTCTCAAATCTGCAATGTATGTAGGAGCTCGGAACCTAATCCTGTATTCTCGAGTGCGTAACGTATGCAGCAGCTCGGAACCTATTCTTGTATCTTGAGTCCACAACATATGCAGGAGTTTGAAACATGGTCAAACTCATATACCTGTATATGAGCATTTACTAATTTCATTGGGAAATATCTTGAGATACATCATAATTCCAACCCAACAACAACTAATATTTATAGTCTTAATATAATAGATAAAGATAAATGAGTGGATTCATAGTGTATGAACTTACTTGTCGAAATGGTAACGGTTCAATTATCAGAGACTAATTGACAATATTTCCTTTTCCTCGTACGTCCTCCGGTCGTTGAGATTCTCGATCTAAAGTATAATTTGATTTAATTAATCAATCCAAACAACATAAAGCAACATGAAAACATCATGTTCCAACTCAATTTAATTTATACTAAAAATTCCTCAACTTTTACATTTACCACAATTTAGTCCGCCGAAACTATTATAATTCTCACATTTAAGTTTCGATTTCAAAATAAATCTCAATTTAGTCCTCCAACAGTCCAATAAAACACAAAAATTCATAATTTTCCTACACATTTTGGACTTATTGCATTTTAGTCCCTATGTTCAAAATTAACAATTTTTTACTTTGCAAACTAGTCCATTGACATATCTAAGCTTCAAAACTAACCAAATAACCACAAAAGCTTCAAGAAAACATCAATTATAACTTTAACAAACTTTAACAGCTTCACGAAATAGCCCCTGGGTTAGTTAAATTAAACTCTCGAGATTCTAGAAACATGAAAATTACAAGAAACAGACTAGAATAACTTACTCAATCCAAAACGAAAGCTTGAATACCCAAACCTAGCTTTTGCCCCTTTTATTTTCGTAAGAATATGAAGAAGAAACAAGTAAAATAAAAATGTTTTCCTTTTCGTTTTTTTTATTTATTTTATAATATAAATTATAACACATTTTAGCTAAATAAAATCCCACTTATCGTCCATCATTATTAGAAATGATATATTTACCATTTAAATCCCTTAATATACCTTAATCATGCTCTTTAGTTCATAAAATCAATAAAGATCAAATTTTATATATTTTAACGATTTAGTCCTTTTTCTTTGATTAACTAACTAAATGTAAAAATTATTGAACCAAAATTTAATAAGACACTTAAATAATTTCATAAATATTAAATAATTAATATTTATTGAATCACACGTCGAAGTTGTGGTCTTAAAACCACTGTTTCCGACACTACTAAAAACGAGTTGTTACACTTTCTTCCTTTGCTTATGGATATTATACTTTTATTATTGCAGGAATTTTAGGGAGTTTGAAGGCAAATTAGGTTTGCAAAATATATATATTGACGAGTAAAAGAGTTTAAGGGGCAAATGTCTTATGGTCTTTGAATAAGCTTTCTCATTTTGGACCAAACATGGAGTATCTGCCACTTGATGAAGATGATGAGGATGAAGATGTTGGGTTCAGTAATACTTGATTATTGTTTACAAATGTAAGGGATGATGATAGGTATATATGGATGGTGCACTTTTGCCACTGAACTGTTTGTCTAATTATGAATGTCAACTCTTACTATTTTTTATCTTAGTTCTTATTCCAATTTTTCTTTCTTTTTAGATATGGATTACATAATATAATCTAATATATATTTTTTATGTAAAGTCAGTAAAGTATAGTTAAATTCAAAAGAATAAAGACTTGTATTTTCTTCATATAGCATTCATAATGTCATCCAAATGGCTAAGAAGCTGTTAAGATGAATGAATGCATCTCAAAACCTCTATACTATAAATTAATAAATTATATAATGATTTAACAACAATATTGATTTACCAATATCTATTAGACTTTACTAAAATTTATAAAACTTTATCTATATTTCCAAATTTTCTAAACCATTACCAAGTCTTAATAATTCCCAGAATTTCTATTGTTTTGGCAGTATATTTAATGATTTACTAAAATTTCTAAGGGTTTATCAAAATATTTGATGAGTTACAAAAATTTCTATTGTTTTACCAATATTTATGAGACTTTATCAAAAATTTTTAGGCTTCACCAATATTTCCAATTTTTCTAAACCTTATACCAAATCCTAACAATTACCAAAAGTTCAATGGGCTTATCAAAATATCTAAGAATTTGCCTATATATCTAACAACTGACCAAAATATCTAACAATTTATCAAAATTTCTATCGTTTTACCAATATATCTAACAAATTATTAACATTTCTATCATTATGTCAATATTTATGAGACTTCACCAAAATTTCTAATATTCTACCAATATTTCCAAATTTTCTAAATCCTATATTAAGTCCTAATAGTTACAATTTTTTTAAAGATTTACCAATATTTCTAAGGATTCCCAAAATATTTAACGATTTACCAAAATTTCTAAGGATTTACCAAAATTTCTATCATTTTACCAATATTTATGAGACTTTACCGAAATTTTAAAGATTTTATCAATATTTTTAAATTTTCTAAACCTTATACCAAGTACTAACAATTACCAAAATTTCTATAACACCAAAATATCTAAGGATTTACCAATATTTCTAAGCATTTACCAATATATCTAAGGATTTACCAAAAATTCTATCTTTTTACCAGTATGTATGAGACTTTACCCATATTTCCAATTTTTCTAAACACTATACCAAGTCTTAACAATTACTAAAATTTCTATAACTTTACCAAAATATCTAATAATTTACCAAAATTTCTAAGGATTTACCAATATATCTAACAATTTACCAATAATTTTAAGGATTTTCTAAAATATCTAATAGTTTTCCAAAATTTCTAAGGATTTACCGATATATCTAACAAATTACTAAAAATTTTAAAGTGTTACCAAAACATATAACGATTTACCAAAATTTTCAATGTTTTATCAAAATATCTAACGATTTACCAAAATTTTTATTGATTTACCAATATTTTCTAAATTTCTAAACCTTATACCAAGTTTTAACAAATACCGAAATTTCTATGGCTTTGCCAAAATATCTAAGGATTTATCAATTTATCTAACGTTTTCCCAATATTCCTAAGGATTTACTAAAATATCTAATGATTTACTAAAATTTTTAAGGATTTACCAAAATATTTGACAGTTTACTAATATTTTTAAAGATTTACCAACATATTTAACAATTTAACAAAATTTCTATAAATTTTACCAATATTTCCAAAATTTTTAACTCTATACCAAGTTTTAACAATCACTAAATTTTATTACTTTACTAAAATTTTTGTGACTTTACCAATATTTCTAATAATTTAACCAAAAAAATATGAGTTTACCAACATTTCTCTACATTTACCAAAAGATCTAAAACTTTACCAATATTTTTATCCATTTACCACTTTTTATACAGATATACTAAAATATGTAATATTTTACCAGAATAATTAACATTTTCGACTTACCAAATTATCTAAAACCTTACAAATATTTCTATCAAATTATGGATATTTATATGGATTTATGGAATATCTAATATTTTACTAAAATTCTTAAAAACTCTACAAACTTTTTCTAAGTTTTTATGTAGAAACGCCAAATTATTTGGTTGGCCTAACATTTTTTTTATGCTTTAATCATGGACAATTATTTTTAAAAAGCTGAGTAAATGGCACAGGTAACGCCACGTGTAAGATAAAATAAATGCTAATAATTGATTTGCTTAAAAGGGGTATCATCTATCTATCTTAATAATCAACTGTTAAAAGGTCGATCAGACGGTCTACAATCCGTGATCAGATGTACTGCTTTCCTTTAATGAACATTCCTTTCATGGTTTACTGTTGTAAGTGGAATGTTTCTGCATTTCCAAAATCTATTACAATTCAGGATGGCATGCTATATCAGTATTCAAATAATTAATCTGGAAGTATATCAATTTATTTTTCTTTTAATATTTTATTTAATTTTAATTTTAATCTTATATAAAATATGAGATAAATTAGAAAAAAAATAACTAAATAAAATGAATATATGAAAAGAAACACAATATAAAGCGATTATTAATGCATCAGACTTTATGCATAAAAAAATAGAAATATTTATAAAAAAAATTAAATTAGTATGAATAATTATTTTAAAAAAATCATATTTACATTTGATATAACAAGGTATATGCTTCCATCATAAATTTATGTCATTTTTAGTTTAAAAACTAAACTATTGTCGTCATCAATTTTTCATTTTCCTACTATTTCTAAGTTTTGGGTTACGATTTTCCCCATTAATGTTTCTGTTAATTGTTATTTAATATAATTTTAATTACAAATTAAAATATATTTCTTTTTAAATTATATTTCCTAAATGTATTAAAGAAATTCATAAAAATAAAGCGTAAACTAATCATTGGCTTTTATTTTCATTTATGAAGTTGGTTTAAAAAGGGTGGTACACGTATTAATGTTGTTTAAATTTCTCTCTTCTCAACTGTTTTTTTTTTATTAGAGATAAACGTTGGATCGAATTTAGTAAAAGACTATCGAGTTGACGAGTAATGTTTTATCATTCTAACTTAATTTAATTTTTTTTTAAATTGAGTTGAGTGAAATGAAATATGAGTCGAATCGAATTGAATGCATAATAAATTAAAATCTCATTACAATATAACTAATTTCATGTTAGAGCACGTAAATCTTAAAACTATATATATTTGAAAACATTTTCAAAGCAAATAAGAAAAAGAAAACATGATAAACTTGAATCATTAATTAACTTATTTAGTTCCACAAATTATTATTTTAAAAAATTTTAAAAATTCTTTATATATGCTTTAGATTTTTTTTATAATTTTTTAAAAAATATAAATTTTAGAATTTTTATAAATATTTTAATTTAAAATTTTCTCTTTTTTTGTAATTTTTGTTGAGAATGACCAATTTGTTCATTTTTAAAATTGACAGGAATCAAAAAGATATTTACATTAATCTGTTATTTGAATTACTCAAATTATTTGAATTATAAAATTCAACTCGACTTAAACTCGAAAGTTGAATTACTTATGAGATAGTTTTTAACAAGATTAATTTAATCAACAAAATACTTCTCAAACAATTTTCTAGAACAACTTTCCACTGACCTTTTAAGAACAAGACATCGGAATCTGGAATTTTTTACCATCGGCGTCGTTCCAACTCTGGATGGGTTATTTTCATAATAACCCCCCGATCATTATAAAACTATTCATCAAGTTCTTCCACTTTTTTATATTTACCTTATTAATCCTTTCCATTTCATTGTTTTCAAGATTTTCGAAATTTTATCTTCATAATTACAATAGTAGTCCCCAATATATTAACAAATTTTTAATAAAATGTTTTTTTTCCTTACAAATCAAATAATTGGACAAATAATGCTTAAATTAGTTAAATTAATTATGAAATTTCCAGATTTTATAATACAAAATGCATTTCTTAAAACATTAAAAAAATAATTTTGTAAACATTCAATAATAATATTAAAAAAATTGTTTCTAAATTTTGTAAACATTCAATAATAATATTAAAAAAAAATTGTTTCTATGTTTTGCAGAGCTCACGAATTAGTATAAAATTTAAATTTTATTTCTTAACCTATTAAGTTAAATTATGTTAATTTCCAAAAATTTTATATGATGTATGATATCCCTAAAGCTTCAACATTTAGAAAAATATTTTTATTTAAAACATCAATCTTAATTTCATTTTAAAAAACTCTACTTATAAATTTAATAGATAATAAGAAATAATTGTTGTAAATTTATAACGAAATAAATAAAATAATAAAATAATTCATTTAATAGCGTAATATAATATGTATCATATTTTTAATTGAATTGCGGTGACCTATAATCCCTAAAATATGCCAATAAATTTTTATTTATAAAATACAACCAATAATTTAAAAGATACCAATTGATGATAATTATTTAAATTTCATTCACATTATATTATCTTTATTGTATTTATACATTTTAACTTATACAAAATTTAAAATCTCAATTAAATTTTTATTTGATAAAAAAACTAGTATATGTATATATGATTGTTATAACCCTTTCAAAAATTTTTAATTAATATAACACAAAATAAATTAGTATATAAAATAAACACAACAAATAATTAATAAAATTAATACGAAAGATGACAAAAAAACATAACATAAATGAACGAATACGTGGATCTATTTGCATTAATGTAAAAGTTGTACATATTTTTGTAATTTTTATATGATCAACATTTTAAAAATTCAACCATCATATCGTATATGTTTGATTTAATATAAAATAAAAAAATAATTAAATTTATAATAATATTTTAAACATAAAAAGAATACAAAAATTCATTAATTTTTTTTATTGTCTTTGCTCCCTCCCTTTTCTTTTTTCTTTATTTTCACTCCCTCTTCTTTTATCTCTTCCCTCACCTAATGTCGAAAATAGGAAACAGGTAGAGGTATCCAAAATCTCCAGTAATAGTGTAAAGAAGAAGAATAAAGCAATTTCATGTGAATTGGGGATTAAGAAGGTTGATAAAATAAATAAATAAATAAAAATCAACTTTCAGATCTATTTTTCTTTTTTGTTGAGTCATTCTATATTATATACAGACATTCCTCATGTTTTCTTTCCATCAATTTCAAATGCTCATAGTTAAATTAAAAAAATTACAGAATTGAACAAAGCCAATAAGACGTTGAAAAATGGATCGTCATACTTTCCTAATATTATATTTGAATTTCTAAAATATTTTATTTTGAATTCAACTCATTTTTCTGTTTCATTATTTGTTTACAATTTCAAAGTTACAATCAAAATCTAGATATCAATATCTGTTTTTATTTTTTATATTTATTTTATCTAATATCTTATTCATACTTATTGAGTTTTGAAGTTCCTGGTAATAATTTTTTCCTTTTTTAGAGGACCGAGTATTAAATTTTAAGTAAGTGAATAGAGTTCAAATATTTGTATAAGTATAGCGGACTTTAATGATAAATAAACGGAAAATTATTTGGATTATTGTAAGCGGAATTGAAAAGCTTCACGAATTGGATGAAATACTGTCATGTGTCTTTAAAAAATTAAATAAATGAACAAAGAGCATTGACAGGGGTAAGTGAATTTTTTTGCTTTAGCAACTACTCTTAGAGTTCAATATCCTCTGTTGACAATCTTTTTCTGTTGGCAACCTCCCTAATGGGGTTGGAAGAAATTGAATACGGATAGTTTGACTCATTGAAATCTTGGTAAGACGGAGTAGGTGTGTAACACCCCTTACTCGATCTGAGCTACGAGATGCCACATTCGTTGTCTGAGCAACTTTAGTTAAACAAACATAATTTTTCCATAAATACAACAATTTCTTCTAAATATATGATTATTGAATCATTAAATCATTTCATATTTCAAACTAGAATTTATACGAGCTTATGAAAGCTCTATTGATAACCTGGAACCGTTGGAGGACAAAAATGCAACATTTTTAAAAGTTTTCAAGTTGATGTCACGACATCAATGGTTCAATGTTGCAACTTCCAAAATAGTATACAAGCTTCCTTAACCGAGGACCAAATTGCAAAGCTCTCTAAACTATACTAGATGGACGTCACGACCTAGGGGTTCAACATTGCGACTTCAAAGGATGGTGTTGCGACATCCAATGGGTGGTGTCGTGACTTTGAAGGCAGTAGCCAACTTTTCAACCTAAGGACCAATTTGTAAAAAAATTTAAACATCATAAAGTCGACATCGCAACATCAAATAAGAGACGTCTGGACAAGATAGCCTAGTGTCGCGACATTTAGGCTATGAAGTCGCAATATTCACAATAGCCCACTAAGTTCCCATTTCCATACAATTCATAGCTAACATAAGACTACAATTGAACTTGGTCATTCCACACCTATGATAGATCATTATACAACTTTAATTCAACCAATACCATTTTCATGCATGACCAATACCATTTTCATATAAGCACAATCAAAATACCATAATTCCACACCAATTTATACCAATTAAAGCTTATGACATTTATACCTAAGTCTAACATTTAACTACACCATTTCCAAACTATGCATTAAATTCATCTCGTCAATTATTTCAATTTGTAACTTTTCACATACCAAACTCAAGCAAGTTCAAAATCATCATTCATATTAGCACCAAGCTTGACCAAACTATGCATCAATTAGATTATAAGTCATGCTAAACACAAGCTCAACCATTACCACCACTACAGCAAAATAGGTTTTTAGCGGCATTTTTTTAGCGTCGCTAAAATTATTTACGACACTTGTAAACGCCGCTAACATTTTGTGGCGTTTATGAAAAAAATGCCGCTATAGAACATGATCTTTAGCGGCGCTTTTCTCACAGACGCTGCTAAAGAACATGACCTTTAGCAGCGTCTTCCCAAAAATGCCGCTAAAGAACATGACATTTAGCGGCGCTTTTCTTACAAACACCTCTAAAGAACATGATCTTTAGCGGCGCTTTTCCCACAAATGCCGCTAAAGTACATGACCTTTAGCGGCACTTTTCTCACAAACGTTGCTAAAGAACATGACCTTTAAAAAATTATTTTAATTAAATAATATTTATTTCTATGATAAATATTATATTATGTTTAATTTTTGAAATTTGAACTTTAAACTATATGCTTTTAAGGATAAATAAAAAATATTAATTAAATTAAATTTTCTATTAAAATTTGAACTTTAAAACTAAATATAAAAATTAATGAATTTAAATTTAATACATAAACATTGATTTAATATGTAATTTAATACATAAAAAAACACATAGACACACTCACAAAGTATTACTATTTCTAAAACAAAATTCATTCTAGTGAGAAAAGAATGCCAAATCATCATCACCTCTCATTAATCAAAGAAAAAGATCAAAAAAGAAGAAGAAACAATATACAATAGAGGGTTGGTTCAAGCTTAGATGAAGCCAAAGTATTGCAATGCCTGCATATAACTTAGAAAAATCCTTTGATGCTTTCAAGTCAACCGCCAGAGAATCCAAAACACCGGAACAGAAAGCCAAAGTATGCACCTGTAAGCCAAAGTCAGGCCAGTAAGGAAATCACTTATACGACCCTCAAAGCCACATATGTCAAAGCACATTATCTGATCTCTTTGAATTATGATATGGAAAGATAAATTTTTAATAATGCCACCATAAAGGAATCAAAATTTGTTTCGAAAAAAGAGAAATAAAACATTGTTGCTAATAACCGGATAGACAAAAAAAACCAAACAGCATAACTACACAGGCTCAGGAGCAAGAGGGAATTAAAGGAACTAACCTCCATATCTAAGAATATCCTTTTGCTGAAAAGAATCTCAATTGTCTGCAATAAATGTATCACCAAATACAAATATATAAGAAAAAGAAAATAATATTCCATAGTTAACTCATATCAAGAAAAACTAGAGGTTTCACAATACAATGGAATGCTTCCGTTATTTAACAAGGAACTGTTGTTCCAATAGGGTCGGAAGTGTGTAAATTATTGTACTAAAAAATCACACAAAGTTCAATTCCCAGGAAAGAGAGGTGGATCACATGGATCTCTTAAATACCAAGTCTTTCCTTAGACAGAATATCCGTTCTATAGTAATTTAATAGCACAATTAAATACTACTATTATACCCTCAAATATTGAAAGAAAAATAGGACAAGAAAGAACACAAGAGTTTTAACGAGGTTCGGTAAATTATACCTACGTCCTCGGGCACTAACACCAGATGATAACTTTACTATCTCCAAAGTATTACAAACAAATAGAATTCCTTAAGAATTCTCAAATGGGAGAAGAGAGAAAACTAAGAGAGAAAGATTGGTTGGGATGAATTGAAATGAGAAATGAGAAGGCCTATTTATAGTTGAGGTTTAAGGACCAAACAATAAATAGCCCATTATCTCAAGGACCAAAAAAAAATTATCCCATGCCACTTTTTCAAAGTCAACTTTAGGGTGCTAAACTTGCACCACTTTGTATTGTTTGCCATTAATGTTGTCTCCCATTAATGTTAACAATCTCCACCTTGAAGATTTGATTAGGATAATCACATCTTCACACACTTCCTTCAACTCCCCAAATTCGATAAAGCTATCTTTTGTAGTGCTTACAAATGCACTCTCGAGCGCCATACACCTGAAGGTGCTCAAATTCTCAGGATGTTAATCAAGTTCAAACAATGATTAAACTTGATTGTTGTTACCACGTTGGTCATCATATCTGCGGGATTATCTGCTGTTGGAATCTTCTGAAGTAGAATTTTTCCTTTTTCAAAGACTTCCCGCACAAAGTGATATCTTACGTCGATATGTTTGGTTCTTGAATGATAGACTTGATTTTTCGCTAAATGAATAGCGCTCTGACTGTCACAATATAAACTTATGTGACTTTGAACAACTCCTAAGTCTTTCAACAATCCATTAAGCCAAATAGCCTCCTTAACAGCTTCTGTAACTGCCATATATTCTGCCTCTATAGTAGACACAGCTACTGTAGACTGTAAGGTAGACTTCCAACTCACTGGGGCTTTCGCAAGAGTAAACAGATACCCCGTAGTTGAACGACGTTTATCTAAATCACCAGCAAAGTCGGAATCAACATATCCAACTACAAACTGACCAAGTGCTTCATCCTGTTCAAAAATTAAACCAACATCTACGGTTTTTCGAAGATACCGTAGAATCCATTTCACAGCTTGCCAATGTCCTTTTCCAGGATCATGCATATACCTGCTCACAACTCCAACAGCTTGTGAAATGTCAGGCCTCGTACACACCATCGCATACATCAAACTCCCAACTGCATTAGCATATGGGACTTTCGCCATATATTCTCTTTCATCTTCAGTCTTCGGAGATAATTGAGCACTAAGTTTCAAATGAGAAGCAAGTTGGGTACTTACATGTTTTGTGTTTTCATTTACACCAAAACATTGTAATACCTTTTTCAGATATTGCTTCTGATTTAAACAGAGCTTGCCTCTCGGTCTATCTCTACTTATCTCCATGCCGAGAATCTTCTTGGCCTCACCTAGATCTTTCATCTCGAACTCTTGATTCAACTGAGCCTTCAGCTTATCTATCTCATTTTGGCTCTTCGAAGCGATTAACATATCATCAACATACAAGAGTAGATAAATGAAAGATCCGTCATGCAGCTTCTGCAAATATACACAATTGTCATATTTGCTTCTTGTGTACTTCTGCCTTCTCATAAAGCTATCAAATCGCTTGTACCACTGCCTCGGGGATTGCTTCAATCCATATAGCGATTTGTTCAGCTTACAAACCCAATTTCTACCACCAACATCTGTGTATCCTTCGGGCTGAGTCATATAGATCTCCTCTTCTAACTCACCATGCAAGAAAGCCGTCTTAACATCAAGTTGAGCTAGCTCCAAATTCAACTGTGCTACCAAGGCCAACAAAATTCTAATGGAGGAATGCTTCACAACGGGGGAAAATACATCATTGTAGTCAATTTCCTCCTTCTGAGCGTAGCCTTTAGCTACCAATCTTGCCTTGTAGCGAATATCCTTCTTACTAGGAGATCCATCTTTCTTTCCGAATACCCACTTGCATCCGATTGCCTTTTTACCTTTCGGTAATTGCGCCAACTCCCAAGTATTGTTCTTCCGGAGAGACTGCATTTCTTCATCCATGGCGTTTTTCCATTTATCACTTTCTAAGCTTTGCATTGCTTCTTGATAAGTGATAGGAATATCATCAACAACGGGAAGGGCGTAGGCCACCATATCAGTAAATCGAGCAGGTTTACGAATTTCTCTCCGTGGCCTTGCAACTGCAACTGGTTCTGGTGTACTTAGTGGTTCTTGGGTCAGAACCTCTTCAACCTCTAATTCCTCCATTGTGGCTGGAGAATTAGACTTATTAACTGGGCAAATCCCCATCTGCTCAAACTCCACCTGTTTTGGAGTACACTCCACCTGCTGTGGAGTATTGCTCGTCTGAATATCTTTATCTGCTACCTTTTTCAATGTGGCAGATTCATCAAAGGTAACATCTCTGCTACAGATCATTTTCTTTGTGCTTAAGCACCAAAGACGAAATCCCTTCACTCCAGAAGTGATTCCTATAAAGAGAGCTTTCTTTGCCCTCGGATCTAACTTTGACTCCTTCACATGGTAATATGCAGTGGATCCAAACACATGTAAGGAATCATAATCTGTAGCCGGTTTTCCAGACCATACCTCCATAGGAGTTTTTCTTTCTAATGCAGATGATGGCAAACGATTAACAAGATGGCCAGCGTATGTCACAGCCTCAGCCCAAAATTGCTTGCCCAACCCAGCATTGGACAACATACATCGAACTTTCTCCAGCAATGTTCGATTCATACGCTCTGCAAATCCATTCTGCTGTGGTGTATCCCTAACTGTGAAGTGTCGAACAATACTATACTCTTGGCACACATCGAAGAACGGATCACTTTTATATTCCCCTCCATTGTCCGTCCTAAGCCGCTTGATTTTCTTGCCAGTCTGGTTTCCGATCATAGTTTTCCATTTAAGAAAAACTCTAAGCACTTCATCCTTAGTTCTCATGGTATACACCCAAACTCTTCTGGAAAAGTCATCAACAAAAGTAACAAAGTAGTGTTTTCCTCCCAATGAAGGTGTCTTGGAAGGCCCCCACACATCTGAGTGAACATATTCCAAAATACCTTTTGTATTATGGATAGCAGTACCGAATTTCACTCTCTTTTGCTTTCCCAGAACACAATGCTCGCAAAATTTAAATTTGCAAGCCTTTGCACCTTTCAACAATCCTTACTTTGCTAGAATTTGCAAGGATTTTTCGCTGGCATGTCCCAACTTCATATGCCACAACTGTATTGAGTCCAATTCTTTGTTGCCGGAAGCTGCAGTGACTGCTCCAATAACTGTACTACCTTGGTAGTAATACAAGTTATTTTTCCTGATGCCCTTCAATATCACAAGTGCGCCAGATGTCACTTTCAAAACCCCATCTCTCATAGTAACAACTGAACCATTGGATTCCAAGGCTCCCAATGAGATGAGATTTTTCTTCAAACTGGGCACGTACCGAACATCAGTCAGAACTCTGGTTGATCCATCTTTATTCTTTAATTGGATTGAACCTATCCCAACAGTTTTACAGGCATTGTCATTGCCCATATAAACAACTCCTCCATTTAGTTCTACTAAATCAGAGAACCACTCCCGGTTAGGGGACATATGATAGGTACAACCCGAATCTAATATCCACTCATCTGAATGGAACGACGATGATGATGCAACCAGTGATAGTTTAGAGTCACTAGTATCATGCTTAGCAACACAAGCATCTACAGCAGCTTTTCCCTTATTCTTCAGCTTTGGACAATTTTTCTTCCAGTGGCCTTTCTCATGACAAAAAGCACATTCATCTTTCCCGAGTCTGGACTTTGACTTTGATCTCCCCTTTTGAGTTTTCTTCCCAGTGTATGAACGACCTCGGACTACTAAAGCTTCTGAATCTCTAATTGAGTTTTTCTGTTTGTCTTTCTTTCTCTGTTTATAACTGTATAAGGCCGCACAGACTTCGCTCAGAGATATATCACTTCTTCCATGAAGTAGAGTAGTTTCTAGGAACTCAAACTCCTCAGGAAGTGACCCCAACAGCATCAAAGCCAAATCTTCATCTTTGAATGTCTCATCCATATTCAGCAAATCAGTGACTAACTGATTAAATTTGGTGATGTGATCATTCATTGTGGTACTTGGGACGTATGTGAAGCGAAACAGTCTTTTCTTCAAGTGGAGCTTATTTTGACTGTTTTTCTTCAAAAATTTTTCTTCAAGTGCCACCCACAACTTATTTGCAGAAGTCTCATTTGAAAAAGCATACCTCTGCTCTCGAGAAAGGCATGATCGAATTGTGCCACATGCCAACCGATTGATCGCCTTCCAATCTTTCTCCTGTACATCATCTGGTTTCTCTTCATCAATGGCAATGTCTAGACCCTGCTGAAAAAGGGCATCTAGAACCTCACTTTGCCACATACCAAAATGGCCCGTGCCATCAAAGATCTCCACGGCCAATCTTGCATTTGCAATTGTCGGTCTTGTCCACATGGACGATGTTGAAGCTCCTACACCGACCGTTTTCTCCATAATCTTTCAATATACCTAAGGAAATCTTTTCTGATGTGGAAGATTAGTTTAAACTGCAACCACAGAGCATACTACGATTAACCTTCGGCTTTGATACCACTTGTTGTTCCAATAGGGTCGGAAGCGTGTAAATTATTGTACTAAAAAATCACACAAAGTTCAATTCCCAGGAAAGAGAGGTGGATCACATGGATCTCTTAAATACCAAGTCTTTCCTTAGACAGAATATCCATTCTATAGTAATTTAATAGCACAATTAAATACTACTATTATACCCTCAAATATTGAAAGAAAAATAGGACAAGAAAGAACACAAGAGTTTTAACGAGGTTCGGTAAATTATACCTACGTCCTTGGGCACTAACACCAGATGATAACTTTACTATCTCCAAAGTATTACAAACAAATAGAATTCCTTAAGAATTCTCAAATGGGAGAAGAGAGAAAACTAAGAGAGAAAGATTGGTTGGGATGAATTGAAATGAGAAATGAGAAGGCCTATTTATAGTTGAGGTTTAAGGACCAAACAATAAATAGCCCATTATCTCAAGGACCAAAAAAAATTATCTCATGCCACTTTTTCAAAGTCAACTTTAGGGTGCTAAACTTGCACCACTTTGTATTGTTTGCCATTAATGTTGTCTCCCATTAATGTTAACAGGAACAATACTATTAATTTGCAAAAAGTAGAACAGAAACATGCTGCACTACTGTTGTTTAACGTTATATAGAAATTATTCTTTAGTTCTAATATCTAAAATTACAAGCACAAAAGGCAATATCAGGGTCTGATGAACAGTTAGATTCGACTAAAAATACCAGTAAATCCAATAAGCCCTAATTATAAATCTAAAGGTTTGAAATCTAACTTTGGAACAAATTATAACACAAAACTAACAACAAAAAACACAAAATAGACAAACAATCACGCAGCAAAACTAGAGCAAATACAATAATTTTAAAAAGAAAAAAAAAAGATGATAAATCACATAAAAGCTAAAAACAAGTAGCAAAGTCGAACTACGCAGGCGATAAGAAGAAAAGAAAGTTACCTTAATCCACAGGGTAAACTAAAAGATAAAGCCAGCAACAAATCCCCGAGGTAATTTGAGTGCCTTGCAATTCCCCTATAAAGAAATACTGCAATTCAACATGGTTTTACTTATGTAGCTCGACTTATCTCAGTTATTCAACGGTATTATTTAGAATACTGTGGATGAATTACATTGGGCAACATGCTTTATTTACATGAATAACTTGTCCAACGCAAGTCTTTCAAGTTGGTAAATATTAGACACTAATGTAATTCATCATTAGATATAAATAGCAATGTCATCATTAGATACTGGAGCTTGGTACGGAAAGGCAACTATTAGGAATTAATCCTCATAACTATAAATGGATATGATCATACTCTTTTACCTATGTCTAAATATATTTTGGATACAAGAGTCGAACAGAAACACTTTAGGGAAAATAAAGAATCAGTGTAACATAGGAATAAAATACTTGACAAGTGGTCAAACATACTGAAGAATGCCACAAATGTTCAATATGAATGTTGAAGAATAAAGAGCAGTGAAACAACAATGTACCTCCCGAAAACCTTCAGACACAGGACCATCATCCTCTGAGGCAGCCAGCTCCTGCTTAACTTTTTCTAATCCCTTAATTATAGCTTGCATTTTTTCTGCTAAATATTTTAATTGTACCTGCAAGGACAGAAGGCTTAAAACTCAACATACTGTTACCAACAAGAGTTGGACAAGGATAATTTTAAGAGAAATAGAAGTTTCAAAATAACATAGGTTAACAAACTATAAATTTCATAAGCTAAAGGACTAATGGAAACCTTAGATGTAGCCTCAAGGCTGACCAAGTCCAAGTGAAATTTAAGAAGTTCTGGTGTCCTGGTTGCTAGGACCTGAGCCACAATAAAATACAGCTGATATCAATCGAAATTGATGGTTCATTTTTGCATCAGAAACAAGTGACTAGAAGTAAAATAACATATAAAGTAGGTGTAAAACATAAATTAGTCAATGGGTTTGTAACGGGTTCAGTGGGTGGATTTTTGTCGGTCCTACCTTTGACCAACCTATAAATATTTCCACCTGATACTTGCCCTGAACTTGAACTTAACTTTAGGCTCTAGCACTTGGACCCGACCTCAAACTACCCCACCTCAAAACTTAAGTTCTATTTTCAAAAATCTACCAACTAAGTTAAATACATACAATAAAGTCCAGTAAACACTAACAAACTGTATATAAAACTAAAAGTGTGATATTTTAGAAAATATCACTGGCTTGGGTGGTATAGATTTTATTTAAAATGCCCTTGACTCAACCCTAAAACTTTCAATCCCTGAAACCAATTTTCAAGAAAGAAAAAAGCCTATAAGGTTGGGTTAAGCTGGGATCTAATAGGCTCAAGTTATTCTATAAACTTAAATCTTACAAGAAAAATGACCTTAATAACACCAATGAGGAAGAAGGAAATAAAAATTACCAAACCTTACAAAGGTAATGCATTAGTGTCATCTTGCTATTAGAAGCACGTGTCTTTGAGAGCTTTAGAAGACTGTCCAAATTAAATCCAATAGCAGAACCAGTATTATAAGAATAATTTTGAAAATATTAAAGGAACACACATCCTTACGAATCACATTGCTCAAGCACCCGTTTTCCAACTCATATTTAACGGGTATGGTGGCATGATATGTGTCGAACACATATCCACATCCAATAACATAGCTTACTAAAATCTGATAGCAACCATCCTAAATGAAAAGAATACTTCAAACATTGAATCTGTTACTCTAAGACTGCACATAACACAAGGTTTCCTCTTTCCAGTTTAAGAAATACTGCTCAAAATATGTGACTTAACCTCATCCGGAAGAGTCTAGATAATAATCAAAGTAATACATCATATGTGGTTTAGCTAGTAAATCTCTTCTCTTGTGCTAGGAGTTAGAAATGAGTGTCAAATACGATTATATATATGACACAAGTATGTTTAGTATTTTCAAAGTTCTTTCATATATTTAGAGGGTGTTTTTAGGGGAATATCTCCATACTCTTAAGTGAATATGTGTCGAAAGCATGTACTTCAAGTAAAACAGAGAGTGTGAAAAACATAGCTCTTACACGGGTATGTTTAATTTTTTTTTAAGATCTTCGTTTATTTGGAGTCTTTAAGGATCATATCCATAAGCTCATGCCTGGATATGCATTGGATACAGGTTTGGATACAAGTACTTAAAATAATTAAAAAAACATGGAGAGTCAGAGCATCATAGGTTCTAGCATAAAAGACTGAAGCAAAAAGGAAAACTGAATATATAATTTACCCATTGCAGTTCCTTGATTCAAGGTATTTCCCAAACAAAGGATTTTCTTCATGATCTCCTTCAATTTACAGGAATTTCGAACCTAAATTAAGCAATACAAAAGTAGTTAAGAGAATTACAAAATACGAACAAATAAATAAAAACCACTCTTAAGTCAATTCAATAATATTATGATATACCTCTTCACATGCAAAATTTACAATGTTTAAGATTGTTTTAAATTCAGAAATCTGCAAAACACAAGTAAAACAGGTGATTAAACAAGAAAAAATTAGTCCACCATGTAAAGACCCAAAACCAAACATTGTTTATAGAATATACAAGATAACTACTTACTGGTTGAACGTTTCATGTTCCTGCAAAACTTACTGCCATATCTGTACCGGAATGCCTTAACAGGATGATCAAGATCATCGAAGTCAATACCATAATCCTACAAGCAGCATGCATAGCCTTTTACTAGGGATAAAGAGGAAAAAAAATACATGAAGAATCATCATTTAATGTATAAGAATACTCATGCATACATATATGCCAAAAAAATGCATTAGAACCAAAAATATTTACATAGACTAACCGCATTAATTTCATTTTATTTTCTTTTTCAACCTTATGATAAGAAACAAAACTCAAAGCTTCATAATAATATAAGTAATTAGCAATAGATAATCACTCACCCAAGTAAGCTCTTCAAGTGCATGAACTTCTCTAGTTGTGAAGAAGGCTAGCTGTACATAGTAAACGCTCAATTACACTTGCTATTGCAAAGGTTTAAAGCAAGCAAAACAAACAAGACTAGGAAGGTGGAAGAAATCAGTATTTCATACATGGTAGTAACGAATATCCGAGGTCTCCACTTCAACAGGAATTTCAATCAAGTTTGCATCGAAGCATCTAGAAAAATAAGAAACAAAAAAGAATCAAATATTTTAAATTTCAACTTATTGAATGTGCTCGGACATTCCTTCCAATGCATTAGCCATCATATACCTTTACCTATAATGGTAATTAAAACAAAACCTCAATGATGGAAAATGAGACATTCTTGTAGGTAACCTTTTCATTAGTGCTAACAACTCATCTCATGTTTGTAACCCCTCACCCTCCACTCACCATAAAAAAGGGAAAAAATCAAGCAATCTCCCAACTTACACTACCTTCACTATTTTTGTAAAGCCCCAAATCCCTAAATCCCTGATAAAATTATTTTTGTGTGTTTGTAACATGAAATTATGTCTGGCTTAGTGATTGTGTGCTCTTGGAGTGTCTAGGAAGTCACGAGTTCAAGCATTGGCTTCCACAAAAATTTTGCTTTTAAGGATTAAACCCCTATCTTAGGTCAGTAGGGTTATAAGTAAAAGTTGTTAAAACATGACAAAATGGGCCTACTGGTCTAGTGGATAGTGGCATGTGGAGTGTGCTAGTGGTTTGAGGTTTGAATTCCTGCTTGTGCAAATAGAGATTACTTTTACTAGTGGTCGTGGGAGGAAGTTGTGTTTGACTAAAACACCAAGAGTTTGAACAGATTTGAATGTGGTTGTTGTTAGCCGAATCTGAGGAGATGGAGGGGAGGAAATTGAGGAGGAAATCGGGGAATTTGAATGGTTTGAAAGTGTTTATACTGAAATTGAACTGATGGCACACAGAGTTTCGGTTTTGGTAGGGGTGTGTTGAGGGGTAGGTGTTAGGTTGTTGACTGAATAGAGGTATTCATTTTGTCAAAATTTCGGTCATAGAGTAGCTAGGTGTCAAATCCTCTCATTGTTTTTCAGGTTTGCTAACAACTTGTTTTGTGTTCGTTCTTATTTTTGGTCTCGGGTAGTCCCTCAAAGGTCCCCAAGAGTGCTGCTGATTTCCCCTTGTTCTTAGTCGAATACTACTTTCCCCTATCTTCTTTTTTTCTATCGATTCTGTCTTCTCCTCTTTCTCAACTTGGCGGATTACTTGAGTGGCACTTCTCCTCCCTTTGTTTCGTCTTTTTATATTGTGTTGGCCGAACCCTAATATCATTTATTTTTCTCTTGCCTAAACCGAATACCCATTTTCAATTGTGTTGACTTTTAGGATTGGGTCTTGGCTGAATATTGGTTAGTCTTCTTCTCAGGAAATTTCGATTTCTTTTTTTGTAGGCTGAATGTATCCTTCTCACTCATTCTTTATTCCACCTTAATGATTGTCATTTAACACTGTGGTTCTGCTAATTGTTTCTAGGGGCTCGATCTCAATAGTCAAGGGGTTAGGCCGATTGTTCTTTCCCAAAAAGTGATCTTTTCACTCGTGGTAAGTGCTTTAAGTACTTGATATATTTATGTTGGGTTATAGATTCTTATGAATCAGTTAACTGTTTCGTGTGAAGGTTAAAGCATTGGAGAGGAAACGTTGGTTTTGGAACAAAAAGGGTTTTGCGATTGTTCGATTAGTAAGTAGCGATAAATCAGTTAAAGTATTTTTAATACTATGGTTTTGGATTAACCATGAATATGGATTGATGGTGGGGTTGTTGTTAATCATAGGTGCTTTGATCTCAGAAGCATCTCGGCTACAATTTCATAACAAGTGTGTGTAACACTACCATTAGATGTGAAACGGCAAAAGCTGAAAAGCTGAAAAGCCGAAAAGTGGGCTGTCAACACCACACGGGTGGCCACGTAACAAAATATGGTCGTGTGGTCGACGAGATGACCATGGACATTTTCATGGGCCTAAACGATATCGGCCCATTTTGGGTCGAACTGGGCCGTGTATGCCCAATAGGTCTGTGGGCCCAACACGGGAAAATCACACAAAAGTGTGGTAAATATTGGGCCAGGCTGTGTAAACCACACGGCTAAGGCCATTTCTGTGCTATGTGGGCCATACGAGCGTGTGGGTCCACATGGCCGCAATATAGGCTGTGGGCCCATTATCATTGATTGACTGTTAAGGATGCACAGGTCGTCTAAGATAACTGTGGACCTACTGTTGGGCTGGTAAGTGTACTTGGACCCTTATTTTTGTAAATGACTGATATACCCCTATGTGATGTATGATTGTTTGAGCATGCTATTTATACTGCATATACATTTATATTATGTTGCATTGCATGGGGTGGGATATATGATTTTGGAGAAATTGTAATGAAAGGCTATAAACCTATTACTGACAGTTCTGCTGCAAATACTGTTTTAGTGCCGCAACCGGTGCTACTTGGAGTGTATGGATGGGTGGGTTGATTTTATCCTCATATGGTGTGTAGGGTTGGTACGGAGATGGTGTGTAGAGGCTGGATTGAGTAGGATTTTCTGATTGCATACTGTACTATACTGTAATAGGTTTAGGCCCCACTGATACTGTTACTGAAATGGGCTCAGGCCCAGATTGCTATTGTTACTGATATGGGCTAAGGCTCTAACTGAAACTGAAGGGCTTAGGCCCAAATTGAGTTTGCTCTGATTGATTGCTATTGTGGGATTTCACACACTGAGTTTTCGTAAACTCACCCATCTGTGAACTGTGCTGGAAATCCCCAAACTTAGGCAGATCGATACGACGGAGGACTTAGGGGTGACCACTCGACTTAGTTAACTTTAAATATAATAATTAAGGTTTATTTTGGGTTTTACATTATGTAATAAGACCTCTTGGTTTAATTTTTGATTTTGGTATTTTACTCAAATTTCTTTGTGATTTACAACTGCTAGTAGTAAGAAAAACGTGGGTTTTCAAAAAAGTCAAACATTTTCAAAAACACCACAAATAGGTAACTTATCTTCAAAGCTTCCGCGAATAAAAAACCATTTATAAAATTAATAATGTTTTACTAAAAGCAACCTTTAAAAGTACAGGTCCCATATTATGAATAAGCAGTAAGACTTTAAAACGACTTTTCAATCTATACAAAGAGGCATGTTAAAAAAGGGGTTTTTAAACGATAAGTCTTAGATTTCGAAAAACACTTCAATGTGACATCACCAGATCCGATTATGACGTTTGTGCCGAGTTTAGAATGTTACATTTAGTAGTATCAGAGCCAGATTGCAAAACTCGACTGTGGATTTGGGCTTTTGCAAAAATGTGGAAACTTTAATATAATTGTTTCAAATAGTTTAAAGTGATTGATATAATTTGGAAATATTTTACTGAATGAGTGGTACACCGAGTCTCCCCGCCGATCCTGTAAGTTTTCTGACTATTTATATTGAAAGGGTTATATTAAAATGTTATTACTGAAACTACTTTAGGTAGTAAAACTATAGTAAAACTCTTTAGTTAGAGTAAACTACAAACCGAGTAAGACTGCAAATTGCGAAAACAAACTCTGAGATAATATTGTTCATAAAATATCTGTAATAAACACTGGAACAATAAACTGACTAGCATAAAACTGTAAATATAGGCTAAGTGCATTCGATAATGATCACCAAAGGTACTCGTGAAAGAGGTCGCGGCAAAGGACGTGGAGGTGCTCGGGCTGAGTGTTCGTCAGCTGGACACCAATATAATGAGGAAGCTAAAGAGGCACTAGCTTCATCTATGACTGGGACAGGGTCTTAAAATCGAGTGGCTGGGGACGACGCACTGTCCCAAGTGATGTTGAGGACTCTGGAAAGGGTTGCTGGGCCTAGTACTAGTACTGTGGGTCGTGGGCCTGTTACGGAATGAATCAGGTCTAATGGGGCTGAGATATTCAGGGGTATTACTAGAGTGGCCCCTAATGTGGCTGAATATTAGATCGAGGCCACGAAGAAGATTATGGATGACCTCGACTACACCCCCAAACAGAAATTAAAGGGTGCAGTATCACTGTTAAGAGATGAGGCCTATCACTGGTGGCTTACTGTCAAAGAGGGCACTTAAGCCGATCAATTGACCTGAGAGTTTTTCAAGACTACTTTCCAGGCTAAGTATGTAGGTGCCAGCTATGTGGATGCCCGTAGGAGGGAATTTCTAAATTTAACTCAGGAAGATAGGACAGTGGCTAAATATGAGGCTGAAATTTTATGACTGAGCCGCTATGTACATGGGATGGTGGCAACTGAATACGAGCGGTGTGTTCAATTTGAGGATGGCCTCAAAGATGGTTTAAGGGTTCTGATAGCTCCTCAGAAAGAGAAGGATTTTGCAGCACTAGTTGACAAGGTGAAAATCACCGAAGAAGTGAAGTGCACTAAGCACCAGAACAGAGAGAAAAGCAGAGGTAAGAGGGATGCTGAGCCCTCAAATTCATTTTAGAGGCCTAAGAAAAAGGCTAGAGTTGATGGGTCGATTAGAGTTTGGGCCCCTGCTGCTTCTACTGAACCGCAGTTTTGTGCTGACTGTGGGAGACGCCATCAGGGCGAGTGCTGAAAACGGATTAGGACATGTTTGAGGTACGGTTATATGGAGCACCGTATCAGAGATTGTCCATAGAGGATCAATCAGGTGCTAGCTACTGGTTTTGGTTTTAGTAATACACCTTAGAAGGTTGTTCAGCAGCCACCGAGAGGCCGTGAGCAGGCCAGAGGTGGAAATGGTATAGACCGTGGTCAGAGAGCTTCGGGCCGAGGAGCTGGTAAGGCTGAGGCAAGACAGCTAGCTCTAGTGTATGCTGCTCATCGTCAAGAGGAGACAGATGCTCCAAACGTCATCATGGGTATGTTCTTTATTTATAATATACCATATACTACATTGATAGATATAATATTTACTCATTCCTATGTTTCCTGTTTGATTGCTAAAAACCTAGAGGTTACGGTTGAGAGTACTTCAAGCGAGATTACTATACTAAGTCTGTTGGAGCTGTCTGTCTTGGTGAATAAGATGTTTAGAGATGTTCCCTTAAAAATGAAAGGAGTCGTCTTTCTAGCTAATCTTATGAAACTGCCTTTCGGAGAATTCAATTTAATATTGGGGGTAGATTGGTTGGTCAAATATCGAGTGAGTTTGGATTGTGCCATAAAAAGGATGACACTGAGAACTGAGGAGGAAAACGAGGTAGTTGTCATGGGGAAAGTAGAAACTATTTGTCAAATGTGATTTCAATGTTAAGGGCCGAGAAGTTGGTACGTAAGGGTTGTGAGGCGTTCTTGGCCTATATCAGTGTTTCAAATGTTGGGGACCTTTCGGTAAAGGATATAAAAAAAGTTAAGGATTTTTCGGACATCTTTCCTAAAGAGCTACCTAGGTTACCTCCAGAACCTGAAGTGGAGTTTGAGATTGAGCTCCTTCCAGGTACAACTTCAGTGTCCATCGTCTCTTATAGAATGAAACCGAAAGAGCTTGTGGAATTTAAGGTTCAGATTCAAGAACTTTTGGACTCTGGGTTCATCCGACTGAGTGTGTCTCCGTAGGGAGCACCAGTCTTATTTGTGAAAAAGAAGGATGGATTCATGCGAATGTGCATCGATTACAGACAACTGAATAAGCTGACCATTAAGAACAAGTACCCTCTGCCAAGTATTGATGATATGTTCGATCAACTGCGATGAGCTTCAGTTTTTTCTAAAGGTAATCTTCGATCGGAGTGTCATCAATTGAGGGTTAAAGAGGCTGATGTGCTCAAGACAGCGTTTAGGACTCGTTATGGTCATTACGAGTTCCTAGTAATGCCATTTGGACTGAAAAATGCACCGGCAGCTTTCATGGATCTGATAAATCGAGTGTTCCAACCCTATCTAGGTTGATTTTTTATAGTATTTATCGACGACATACTGATGTATTCGAGGACTGAAGATGAACATGATGAACATCTCCGAGTAGTTCTACAAATTTTGAGGGAGAAATAACTGTACGCCAAGTTCAGCAAGTGTGAATTCTGGTTACATGAGGTAACGTTTCTTGGTCATGTGGTATCTACTGAGGGGATTAGGGTTGATCCTCGAAAGGTTGAGGCAGTGTTGGACTGGAAGCCGCCTAAGACAGTATCTAAGATTCGCAGTTTCCTAGGACTGGCAGGGTATTATAGATGCTTTGTAGAGGGGTTTTCACTGATTGCCGCGCCTTTAACTAAGCTACTACGTAAGGGTGTGCCGTTTAACTGGACTGATACGCAGTAAGAGTGCTTTGAGAAGCTCAAGAAAGTACTGACTGAGGGCCCTGTCTTAATATAGCTAGAGTTTGAACAGAACTTCACTGTGTACAGCGATACATCACATATCGGTTTGGGATGTGTGTTGATGCAATGGGGTAAAGTGGTAGCGTATGCGTCTCGACAGCTTAAGACTCATGAGACAAATTATCCGATGCATGACTTGGAGTTAGCTGGGGTGGTATTCATACTGAAAATCTGGAGGCATTGCCTGTACGATGAGAAGTGTTTCATCTACACGAATCACAAAAGCCTTAAGTATCTCCTCACTCAGAAGAAGTTAAATCTTAGGCAGCTTATATGGATTGAGCTGCTTAAGAATCATGACTGTATGATCGAATATCATTCTGGGAAAGCCAATGTGGTGGCTGACGCATTGAGTAGTAGAGCCATGACTGATCTGAGGGCAACGTTTGCTCGCCTCAGTTTATTTGATGACAGTAGTTTGTTGGTAGAACTTCAAGTAAGACCGTTGTGAATTGAGCAGATTAAGAATAAACAGTTGGGGGATGAGTCATTGGGTCTTCGGTTCTGTTAGGTTGAAAATGGTAATACTCTGAATTTTAGGCTGAACAGTGAAGGGGTACTCTGTTTCCAAGGCAGAATTTATGTACCTAAGGATATTGTTTTAAGGCAGTCTATACTGCGAGAGGCGCATAATAGCCCTTATGCTATGTGCCTAGGTGGAAATAAAATGTACAGAGACCGTCGTAAGATATATTGGTAGCCAGGTCTTAAGCGTAAGGTTGCCAACTTTGTGAGGAAATGTTTGACTTGCCAGCAGGTTAAAGCGGAACATCAGTTGCCTTCTGGGTTGCTTCAGCCAGTTAAGATTCCACTGTGGAAGTGAGAAAGAGTAACTATGGAATTTTTGAGTGGGTTACCCTTAACGCCTACTAATAAGGATTTGGTATGGGTCTTCGTGGATCAGTTGACCAAATCTGCCCATTTTATACCGGTTCGTATTGACTATTTGTTATAGAAACTGGCTAAGTTGTATGTATCCGAGATAGTGAGACTGTATGGGGGTACCAGTTTTTATAATATCTGATAGAGATTTTCGCTTCACGTCTCGATTCGCACTCTTTCATGTTGGACTAAGTTGGGTAAGTGACGTGTTCTAGGCCCTGAGCTAGTATCTGATACTGATGATAAAGTCAGATTAATTCGGGATCGACTGAAGGTAGCATCAGACAGATAGAAATCGTATGCAGATCTGAAACGTAAGAAAATTGAGTATTTTGTGGGAGATTTTGTCTTTCTCAAGGTCTCACCATTGAAGAAGGTACTAAGATTTAGGCGTAAGGACAAGTTGAGCCTAAGGTTTATTGGGCCTTACCGCGTAGGACCAGTTTCCTACCAGTTAGAGCTACCTCCGGAATTAGAGCGAATTCATGATGTGTTCCACTTCTCTATGCTGAGACGCTATCGATCTGATCCTACATATGTTGTATCGGTTGAGGAGATTGAAGTTAGACCAAATCTGATTTTTGAGGAGGAACCAGTTCAAATATTGGATCAAGATGTAAAAGTATTGAGAAGGAAGTCTATTCCATTGGTTAAGGTTTTATGGCGTAATCACAGCTCTGAGGAGGCCACGTGGGAACCTGAGGAGCCGATGCGACAACAAAATCCTCACCTATTCTAATCAGGAAATTTCGAGGCCAAAATTTTCTTTAAGAAGGGTAGAATTGTAACACCCCAAATCCCCAAATCTCTAATAAAATTATTTTTGTGTATTTGTGACGTGAAATTATGTCTAGCTTAGTGATTGTGTGCTCTGGGAGTATCTGGAAAGTCATGGGTTCAATCATTAGCTTCCATAAAAATTTTACTTTTAAAGATTAAACCCCTATCTTAGGTCAGTAGGGTTAAAAGTAAAAGTTGTTAAAACATGATAGAATGGGCCTACTGGTCTAGTGGATAGTGGCATGTGGAGTGTGCTAGTGGTTTAAAGTTCAAACACCTACTTGTGCAAATAGAGATTATTTTTACAAGTGGTCGTGGGAGGAAGTTATGTTTGACCGAAACACCAAGAGTTTGAGCAGATTAGAATGGGGTTTTTGTTAGCCGAATCTGAGGAGATGGAGGGGAGGAAATTGAAGAGGAAATTGGGGAATTTGAATGGTTTGAAAGTGTTTGTGCCAAAATTGAACTGATGGCACACAGAGTTTTGATTTTGTAGGGGTGTGTTGAGGGAAAGGTGTTAGGTTGTTGACCGAATAGAGGTTTTCATTATTTCAAAATTTTGAAAATAGTCTAGTTAGGTGCCGAATCCTCTCCTTGTTTTTCAAGTCTGCAAACAGCTTATTTTTTGTTCATTCTTCTTTTTAGTCTCGAGTAGTCCCTCAAAGGGCCCCAAGAGTGCTACCGATTTCCCCTTGTTCTTAGCCGAATACTACTTTCCCCTATCTACTACTTTTTTGTCTATTATGTCTTCTCCACTTTCTTAACTTGGCCGATTACTTGAGTGGCACTTCTCTTTCCTTTGTTTCTTCTTTTTCTATTGTGTGGCTGAACCCTAATATCCTTTGTTTTTCTCTTGCTTAAACCGAATACCCCTTTTCAATTGTGTCGACTTTTAGGCTTAGGTCTTAGCTGAATATTGGTTAGTCTTCTTCTCAGGAAATTTCGATTTCTTTTTCTATGGTCCTAATGTATCATTCTCACTCATTCTTTATTCCACCTTAATGATTGTCATTTAACACTGTAGTTCTACCGATTATTACTAGGGGCTCGATCTCAATAATCAAGGGGTTAGGCCGATTATTCTTTCCCAACAAGTGATCTTTTCACTCGTGGTAAGTACTTTAAGTACTTGATATATTTATTTTGGGTTATAGATTATTATGAATCGGTGAACTGTTTCGTGTGAAGGTTAAAGCATTGGAGAGGAAACATTGGTTTTGGAAGAAAAGGGGTTTTGCGATTGTTCGATTGGTAAGTAGCGATAAATCGGTTAAAGTATTTTTAATACTATGGTTTTCGATTAACCATGATATGGACTTATGGTGGGGTTGTTGTTAATTATAGGTGCTTTGATCTCGGAAGCGTCTCGGCTACAATTCCATAACAAGTGTGTGTAACACTACCATTAGATGTGAAACGACAAAAGCTGAAAAGCTGAAAAGTCGGAAAGTAGGCTGTCGACACCACACGGGCGTGTGGTCACCCATGTGGCAGGCCGTGTGGTCGACGAGATGGCCATGGGCGTTTTCATGGGCCGAAACAATATCGACCTATTTTGGGCCAAATTGGGCCGTGTAAGCCCAATGGGCCTGTGGGCCCGAAACGGGAAAATTGTACAAAAGTGTGGTAAATATTGGGGCAAGCTAAATAAACCACATGGCTAACGCCATTTTTGGGCTATGTAGGCCATACGAGTGTGTGGGCCCACATGGGCCATATATGGGCCGTGGGCCTATTATCACCGATTGACTGTTAAGGTTGCATGGCTCGCCTAGGATGACTGTGGACCTATTGTTGGGCTGGTAAGTGTACCTGGACCCTTATTTTTTTAAATGACTGATATACCCCTATGTGATGTATGACTGTTTGAGCATGCCATTTATACTGCATATACATTTATATTATGTTGCATGTGGTGGGATATATGATTTTGGAGAAAGTGTATTTAAAGGCTATAAGACTATTACTGGCAGTTCTGCTGCAAATACTGTTTTAGTGTCGCAACCGGTGCTACTTGGAGTGTAGGGATGGTTGGGTTGATTTTATCCCCACATGGTGTGTAAGGTTGGTACGAAAATGGTGTGTAAAGGCTGGATTGGGTAGGATTTTCTGATTGCATACTATACTGATACTGTAATAGGCTTAGGCCCCACTGATACTGTTACTGAAATGGGCTCAAGCCAGATTGCTACTGTTACTGATATGGGCTAAGGCCCTAACTGAAGCTGAAAGGGTTTAGGCCCAAATTGTGTTTGCTCTGATTGATTGCTATTGTGAGATTTCACACACTGAGTTTTTGTAAACTCACCCATCTGTTAACTGTGTAAGAAATCCCCAGACTTAGGCAGATCAATACGACGGAGCACTCAGGGGTGGCCACTCGACTTAGTTAACTTTAAATATAATAATTAAGGCTTATTTTGGGTTTTACATTAAGTAATAAGGCCTCTCAGGTTTAATTTTTTATTTTGGTATTTTACTCAAATTTATTTGTGATTTACAACTGTCAGTAGTAGGAAAAACATGAGTTTTCAAAAAATTCAAACGTTTTGAAAACCATCACAAATACGTAACTCGTCTTCAAAGCTTTTGCGAATAACAAACCGCTTGTAAAATTAATAACGTTTTACTAAAAGAAACCTTTAAAAGTACAAGTCCCACATTATGAATAAGCAGTAAGACTTTAAAACGACTTTTCAATCTATACAAAGAGGCATGTTAAAGAAGGGGTTTTTAAATAATGAGCCTTAGATTTCGAAAAACACTTCAATGTGACATCGCCAGATCTGGTCATGACGTCTGGGCCGGGTTTAGGGTATTACAATTGTCATCAAAACTTATTACTAACATTACTATCCATCAACCTTGTCTAGTTGAACATTGGGATGGAGTGTATTCAACTGTTAATGCCATAGACAATCCAGAGGCAAGGGAATTTTACACGAAGAAGGGTAACAAAATCTTTCTAACATTTAAAAGAAATGTAGAAAATAGTAAACATGTAATCTCTAAATAATACGAAGAAGGGAAAAAATGATATGTAGTGAGCTAGCAAAGAGAAGAGCAATGTGCTTACATTGAAGTAAACGATGCTGCGAAATCTCCCTTTGTAAGATTTCTTTGCGTGTTTAAGTTGGGAGAAGATGAGCTCATCTTGAGAGCAAATAACTATATTACCAAGGGATGTCAAATACAGACTTCTCCTTACCGGAGGAGACCACAAATAGCTCTGCTAGTAATCGAAATCGTATTGTGATGCCTTACGAGGAATAATAGAAATAATATAATAGAACCTAGGTAACCTGTAACACCCTTTACCCATATCTGACACCAAAACAGGGTACGAGGCATTTCCGGACTTAATCATTCACAAAAATACAAAAACCAGGCTACAAAATTTCTTTTAATTCAAAAATTTTCATACACATGCATAATGTCCCATACAGGGGCCTACGAAGCCCTAAACATGCATTAAAAGTAGTTAGGGACTAAACCGATAACCTTAAAAAGTTTTGGAAAAACTTAGAAAATTTCTTTCCATGAAACAGGATCACACGCCCGTGTGGACATAGGGACATGCCCGTGTCCTCAGGCCATGTAATTCTCTGTTTATGATGTCAGCATGCAAATTGAACCACATGGCCGGGCTACACGCCCGTGTCTCCAGGCCGTGTCCCTCACACGGTTGAGACACACAACCGTGTTTCAGCCCGTGTAGTCAACACTTAGGCTATTTTTCAAGCCTTCATGTTACCCATAAACCCTTACAACCTTATACATATTAAAACCACGAATCATGACATCATTTTAGTGATTAACAACTCTTTATTAAAACATATCCATAATATTAACATGTCCTCTTACATGTAATGCATCTACTCATGCAATACCAAGTCTAGATTCCTTAATTCACATTCATAAGACTTGTCATTTTGATGATCACTTTTATCATTATACTATGGTTACCAACTTATCCATCAAGCACTCATGTTCAACCATTATCACGTTGTTTTTATAAAGTGCAATTACTACATCGCTATGGCCACCTCGATTGGTCATAGAGCATACATCCAACACACATGTCATATTGCCAACCATGCATGGCAAACAAATATAATCACAACATAAACATTAGACATGACAAGAATAGTTAGGTTTACAAGCCATAATCAATATGAGCCACATTTCATGGCCATATACATATAACTCAATATAAGCTAATACATTTGGCCAAAGAATAATAACACATGTCAATAAACTAGATCCCTATACACACCACTGACTTGAAATTTTTATTATATGTTTCATTATTCCAAAGGTAGTGACTTGATAGTGTGATGCTACCTCTGACGATCTCCAACCCCGAGCTAACCTGACAAGCTAAAAGAAATGGAAAGGCAAGAGTAAGCTTCACGCTTAGTAAGTCCATATGAAAATAATAAGCAATTTATCAATATACTTCCACCAAGTCTTACAACATGATCTCAAGGTAATACTATTATAATGGTCTTTTTTTCCTATGTTCAGGTCAAGCTGTTTTCTCGATTCACAGTCACTAAATTATTTATATCTGGAGTTACAGAACTCCAAATTTAGATATGCTAATTTTCCTAGAAACTAGACTCATATATATTCTTACCATAAAAGTTTAATAATTTTTGGTTTATCCAATTAGTACATTTTATTCTTCAAAGTCACCCTTGTTCTACTGTTTGACAGCTTCAACCTTTCTTTACTAAAAATTAATTATCTCCTCACACGAGATTCGAATGATATTCCCATTTGTTTTTTTAAAAATAGATTCATTAAGGATTTTAATAATATAAATTTTAACTCAAAATCATTTTTGTACAATTTTTAATTATTTTCCAAAATTAGGACAGGGGATTTCGAAATCATTCTGACTCTATCTCACAACAATTTAAGTATTTCATAATATGAAACTATTTTGCTTACACCGTTTCTTCTATGTGAAGCTAGACTCATTAAGCTTTAATTTCATATTTTATTAAGCCTCTAACTCAATTTCCACAATTCTTGGTGGATTTCCAAAGTCGGACTACGGCTTCTGTTCAAAACTGTTTTAGTGTAAATTAATGATACTAAGTTTATCACACCTTATTAATTCATTTTCACCATATAGGTAAAGATACATATTTATACATCATAAGTATAAACTTATAATCACAAGTTCATCACAAATAATTCTCATAAGCATGAATTACCCATTTACATCTTCCCCAAATATGCATCATAAACCGAAATCATTTCTCATGAGCTTGGCATACATACTTGTGTTACTCAACATGCTCATATTCATTCCTTACAAATCATACAAGATGAATTGAATTCACACCTCATCAATTTCATGTAAGTACCTGTACCACTCACAACATAGCCATAAGCTCTATCATTTCGACTTAAACCTTAAATTTCCTGTTGAACCATTTGGAATACCACATGATAATCACTAAGCTTCAAACATAGGGTACGATGCCGATGCCATGTTCCAAGCATGGTCTTACACTGGCTCACACATGTAAGTTGATGCCATGTCCCAGACAGGTCTTACACTGACTTTCATATATCGAGGCTGATGTCATATCCCAGACGGGTCTTACACTGGCTCTCATCTATCGGTGTCGATGCCATGTCCCAGACAGGTCTTACACTGACTTCCATATATTGAGGCTGATGCTATGTCCCAGATAGGTTTTACACTGTCTTGCATATCTCGAGGCTGATGCATGTCCCAGACATGCCTTACACTGGCTCTTATAATATGGCCGATGCATGTCCCAAACATGTCTTACACTAGCACACATATCACCCAAATGTTATGGCATGATTATCCAGTCTATTCCTAAGGTTCAACAGAGAGTTTATTATGATAAGTCTCATCATACCATTACTTATAGATGCATTCAAGCCTTATATACGAAATCAAACATTCAATGCATAATAACGATAAAGTTGTAATATTTACGCACAACTTACTTGTTTCAATGGAATGTCATATTCCATCAAATTTCTAATGTATTCAATCATCACAAAAATGTTATTAACATTTGGCATCACTTTATCATACATAACCCCATCAATATATAATTAAATACAATCATATAAAAATAGATTTCAAGTATATTAACAATAACATGGATAGCATATTTATTTAGTCACGCAGACTTACCTCGAATGCAATTCCGACTAATTACTCCATTTTAGTCCATAACCTTGTACTTTCCGATTTAAGCTCAAATCTCGATTTTCTTGATCTCACATGATGAAATTCACTCACTTAATCATTACATTAATTAAAACATTCTATAATTCACAATTTGGCAAAATGATCGTTTTGCCCTTACACTTTACAAAAATTACGATTTTTCCCTTTGGCTCATAAATCGATTTTTATCTAATTTCCTCCTTTATCAAGCCTACCTAAATTCTTTTTATTACTATAGCAACTCATAATTTCAATTATTTCACACATTTACAACTTATTTTACAACTTTACAAAATAACCCTTTTTAGGTGTTTTCATGCAAACTTCTTCCACAAAAGTTGTTTATTACACAACCATGACTCATTTTCTTCCATAAAAATTCAGTAAACAATATGAATAGTCACATGACAAAACCCTAGACATTCAACCATTTTGCAAAATAGTCCCATCATTAGCTAGATTAAGCTATAAGGGTTCCAAAAACACAAAAATTAACAAAAATAACCATCAAAGTCACTTACTTGCAAGGGTGAAGATTGGCTGAAATTTTTAAGCTTATAAAACCCCAAGTTTGCTGATATTTTTGGTGGTGAAGAAGATGACCACTTAGTCTTCTTTTTCTTATTTTATTTTTAGTAAAATTAAGTCACCAACTCACCTAACTTTGTCAATTTTGTCAATTCTTGTCCCCTATGGCCGACCAGGCACCTATTAAAGGTCTATTTGCACTTTAAATACCCTCAATTATAGTTCTCTAGGAATTTGGTATATCTATCTAGTAAAATAAAACATTTTCCCTTTATGAGATTTAGTCTTTTTTCGAAATTAAGCTCCCAAACGCTAAAATTAATTCATCAAATTTTTCATGCTCCTATGAAAACATGTTATAATACAAAAATAATAATAAAAATAATTTCTCTGGCCTCAGAACCGTGGTTTTTGAACCACTGTTCCGACTAGGCCCAAAATCGGGCTGTTACATAACCGACAGCACCCAAATTAAAAAAAACATTTGAACTAATATAATTGATACGTGTATTCATGACAGGTTTTAAATATTTATAATGAATCGTTCTTGAAACTAACTATTATCACGATAAAGGCAAGTGTACCTATCGAACAGTAGTATAGCTTTAGCAATACCTTATTATCGAACCCAAAGGAACTAAAAGAACTAGTATTAACTTTCTTTTTATTATCTAGCCTAAAAAAAATAAAAGGGTTTTCTTTATCTAACTAATTAACTAAATTAAGAAATCACAGAAAATAGAATTGGGGAATTACTTTTTGGAAAAACGATTGAATTAAGACAATACCGAAGGAAAAATCCACCTAGACTTCACTTGTTATTTGACTTTAAATCGGACGATTTATTCATTTGACTTGATCCATAGAAATCTATAAATTATATTATTATTCCTCTCGAGACTAACAACGTCTAACCCTAGGTTGAAAAATCGAAATCTCTTTCTAATTAACTCCCTAGGGTTGCATTAACTCGATCTATGAATCCCCTTATTAGGTTTCACCCTAATCCGGTAAAATCTTGTCACCCTATCTCTAGGCGCGCAACCAACTCCGCTTAATTATGACAAATTTACTCTTAGAAAGGCTCTATTCCTCCTCTGAATAAGAGCTTAACTTGAATCAATATCCTGGAATATCAAAACAAGAATTAAGAACATATAATTAAGAACAAGTCAAATATTTATCATACAATTCAGGTAATAATAACAAGATCCGTCTTAGGTTTCATGCCCCTTAGGTATTTAGGGGTTTTAGTTCATAACTAAAAAGGTAAACATCTCAGAAGAATAATGAATACAAAACATAAAGAAAAACCCAAAACTCCTGAAGGGAAATTGAGGGGAGATATTCAGTCTTGATGACGAATCTGGCTTCTAAGATGGATCAATCGGCTTTCCTTGAGCAGTTCCTTGCTTCCTTCTCATTGACTCTTTTTCCTCCTCCTCTAGGGTGTATTTATAGGCTTTAGAATGCCTAAGAACCCTCAAAATTGGCCTTTTCCGAATTGGACTCAATTTCGGCTTAACAGGGACATGCCGTGTGACACACTAGTGTGCGATTACTTCAGGCCGTGGTCAAGCCTGTTAAATAAGCATGGGCGTGTGGTCCACCCGTGTAAGTCGTGCTTCGATTCTGCCAAATTGACACGACCGTGTGGTTTGTCCGTATGAGGAGGTCCAGGCCGTGTTAATTTCGTCCGTTGGCCCATTTTCTCCGTTTTTGGCCCGTTTCTCGTTCCTTTCACTCTCCTATGCTCACCTAAGTATAAAACATGAAATTAAGGCATTAGGAGCATCGAATTCACCAAGTTTAAGGAAAAATCATCCATAAAAATGTGCTAAGTATGGGATAGAAATATGTATAAATTACGGTTTATCAAATACCCCCACACTTAAGCATTTTCTTGTCCTCAAGCAAAATCCTCAACTCATAATCAAAAAAATTCTTCTCAACTTATAATTTCTATCGATAATATCTCAAAATAATCCATAGGTAATCATACATTGAAAATTCAACTGAAAGAACATCAAAGTTTCAAACATTCAAAATTGAGCATTTTATCATGAAAACATAGGTGTCCCCCCTCGTCTAAGTAATTACCTTTGATTCAAAATATCACAAAGTTTCACATCCTCACTAAAGATTCACTCAAATCACTCGAGGTGTTTAAGGACAATAAATAAAGCACTCAATAGTCAATAATGAAGAGTCATTACCATAGGCTTGCATGAAAATCAAATCTCCACCACTATAAAATGAGATGAAACATCAATCAAAAGGTCTTTAGAGGGTTGTAACGTGGCTTTGGTTAGAGGGTGTGGTCATAAACTGAAAGAAAGGATTAGAATCGAGATTGAATTGAAAAATTGCCTAACTAGAAAAATGTCTAGTCATCAATTGCGTACAATAGAGCTTTTTTCTCAGAATATGGAATTTAACTTCTTTAGCTCAGAAGATCACTACTACTAATATGTATACATGTATTTTTTTTAAGAATAAGTCAAATTACAAAATAGAATAAAACATAGCTAAGCAACTATTCCAACTCAAGTCTCGACAAAAATAAGGATCAAATTAATTTAGGGAATTTCAACAATAATAAGTTATCGGTTAATATTGAGGGTAAATCAATGAATGGGTTGTTAGACTCAAGGGGGTTCACTAAGGGTTAATTGTGAAGGTAGGCTTTTATGGAGTGAGAGGGTTAAACCTAAATGCCTTTATTATTTTGACATATCAAATCAAATGGTGTGGTCTTGACATGCATAATCAAGCAAGTTCTAGAATAACAATTCAATACTAACGCACTCATAATGAAAGTAAGCATGAAAGAAATAATAGATGCTCTAAAGGCTCAATATCTCACAAAAAGTATGGCTTTTTGATGTTTAAACTTGTGAATTCCAACTCAAAATAATATTAAACTTGGGGAAACAACCTAAAAGTTTTTAATTCTTCAAAAATGAACTTATCATGCTTGATTCCCTAATGTCTTAAAGTTTATACAATCAATGCATAAATGCCTATGTTTTGATTCAAGACATATCAATAAAAATCATAAATTAATTAAAATTCATTCTAATAGTGATATGAGTGATTCACGTGAGAAAAAGACAAAATTTAGGGATTTCTAATGATGATATAAAAGACCCCCTACACTCAATATGTACATTGCCCTCAATGTACAAAGATGGATATTTGAAAAAGACAAATATATAATCATAAGATAGGGAGAGAAGTGAAACTTCCTGAATGATGAATGAATTCTTCGAAGTGGAGTTTTGGAGAGTAATCGGCGTGAAAGTGGAGGAGGATACTTCAGTGGTGTTAGAGGTTCATTAGTCCATAAGTCCTGCGCCGAAAGAATATTATATCTGGTGGTAGCTATGGTCGTGGTCGAGCAGGACATGGTAGTCGTGGAGAACCTTTCACAATAGAGTTTCAAGTTCCTGAGTAATAGTGAGCTTTGGAGCTCTTTCTAACTATGATAAAATCAGGAACTCTTTAAGAGGTATACTGAAGCATAATTACTCGTAATGAAATAGGCGAAGAATAAAAATTGTAAGAGCTCAGGATAAAATAGTATTAAAAGGAAATAAAAATAATTTCAAAAAATAAAATAAAATAAATAATAGGTGTTTATAGAGAAATTGGGGCACACGGTCGTAGGGCACGCCCGTGTGCTCTAAGATTAGCCAGTGCGTTCTGTAATTTTTGAAATTAGGCGCATTAGTGTACACGGCCATGTTGCACGGCCGTGTCGATCTCCCTTTTCTTCTCTCACGCTCGTGTATGAAGGCGCATGCCCGTGTTAAATTGGCAGGTTTACCCACAGTTTCAAAACATGGGCGTGTTATTTTGGCAGTTTCGCCCACGGCCCTGTCGCACGGCCGTGGCTACTTATCGCATCCCGTGTTGGGGAAGAAATTTTTGTCCTGTTTTCACACGGCCGTATCGCACGGCTGTGTTGCATCCCGTGGTGTGTGCACGGCCTACAACACGCCCGTGTGCCTAGCTCTGTGGTTCTGAAAAGCCTGTGTTCAATGATTTGGTTAGTATGTTAGATTTTTAAAACTAAAATTTAAAGAAAGTAATATTGTTAGTGCTCGGGTTGTGTCCCGAGAAGCTCTTATTTATAGTATAAACTCGACTTTTCTCTCCATTGAATGGTCATGGTGGTTTGAGGAGTTTATACTCTTTATCCTTGCTATGAGTCTCATCAAAATAAGGTTTTAGGTGGATATTGTTTACCTGAAAAGTGCCGAATTTGGGATGATTTACCTCGACTATACCAAATGGGAAAATGCTAAGTACCGTAAGAGAGATTTCTTCATTCGGTTTAGCAGTGTCAATGTGAGGATCTGCGGTATCTAATGAAACTTTATCTCCAACCTTAAGTTGATTTGGTGAGGCATTGAGCTCGTTCTGGCGTATTTTTGGTTCATTATGTTTCCTCGGTTTAAATGTAAGCCATTCATCTAACTCCTCGATTTGTAACATTCGTTCTTCATGTATAGATCCTTTGTTATGGAATGAACATGGCTCATGTGTGTCCTTCGAACTTATTTCCTGCAAAATAGGTTGCACCGCATGATCAGTCTTAGTAGAACAATTTGTACAATCACCTTCAATTTTCGATGCGTTGTTCGGGTTGCGATCTTGAAGGTTGATTGTTTCATCTCCTACACGAAGTGTGAGTTCACCTGTGCCAACGTCAATAATTGTTCTAACAGTTGCTAAAAAGGGCATTCCCAAAATTAAAGGAACATTACTGTCCTCTTCTATGTCTAAAACAACAAAATCAACTGGGAATATAAATTTGTCAATTTTAACGAGTATGTCTTCTATGATACCCCTAGGAAATCTGACAGTTTTATCTGCTAATTGAATGCTCATCCTAGTTTGTTTGGGTTTCCCTAGACCTAGTTGCTTAAACAATTTGTAAGGCATAGCACTGATACTAGCCCCCAGATCAGCCAACGCATTATTTACATCTAAACTACCAATTAAACAAGGAATCATAAAACTCCTTGGATCTTTTAGTTTGTTGGGTAGCTTATTCTGAAGAATGACTAAGCAAACCACGTTCAGCTCCACATGCGACCTTTCATCTAACTTTCGTTTATTTGCTAGAAACTCCTTTAAAAATTTGACTGCGTTTGGCATCTACGAAAGTGCTTCAATAAACTGTAGGTTAATATGTAGTTTCTTTAAGAGTTTAAGAAATTTACCAAATTGTTCATCTGAATGGTTTTTCATTGTCACATTAGGGTATGGCACACGAGGTTTATATTCTGTACTTACTGATTTTTGTTCGTTTTGGCCTACCTCATTCTTACCTTCACTTACCACCGGTTTTGGCCTTAGTTTGCCACTAATCTTTCCTCATCTTGAATGGAAATTGCGTTGAGTTGCCTTGGGTTAGATTCAGTGTTGCTTGGCAGGCTACCTTGTGGGTCGTTCGGAAATCAACTTGACGAGCTGTCCAATCTGAGTTTTGAGCCCTTGGATCGATGCTTGTTGATTTTTGAGTGCCGTCTTTATATTTTGAAAACAAGTCTCTGACACCGAGATGAATTTGGTTAGCATCTCCTCAAAGTTCAGCTTTTTCTCCTACTGGTATGGTGGTTGCTGAAAGCTTGGAGGGGTGGTGGTTTCTGATTTCCTTGGCCTCCCCATGAAAAATTTGGATGATTCCTCCAACCTGCATTGTAAGTATTGCTATAAGAATTATTTTGAGATCGAGGCTTGTTACCCATGTAATTTAACTGCTCGTTGTCCATGTTGTGGCCATAAGGTGGGTATTCTGAATTACTCAATTCACCTTTATTTGCTTCGCACTGCATTGTTGGGCGAACCTATAAAGAACTAAAAAAACCATCAATTTTCTTATTCAAGAGTTCTACCTGATTGGAGAGCATGGTGACCGAATCGACGTTATAAACACCGGTTGTTTTCGTTGGCTATGTCCTCATGACTTGCCACTGATAGTTATTCAGTGACATCTCCTTTATAAATTCATAGGCATCTTCAGGTGTTTTATTATTGATGGTTCCTATAGCGGCTGCATTAATCATCGTCGAGTCGAAGGATTCAGGCCATTATGGAACGTTTGAACCTGTAGCCAAAGCGGTAACCCATGGTGAGGGCATCTTCTTAAAAGGTCCTTGTATCACTCCCATGCATCGTAAAGTGTTTCTAAATCTATCTGCACAAAAGAAGAGATATCATTACGTAGTTCGGCTATTTTATCCAGTGGAAAATATTTTAGTAAAAAAATTTCATTCATTTGTTCCCAAGTAGTGATTGACCCTCGTGATAACGAGTTCAGCCATTGTTTAGCCTTATTCCTTAATGAAAAGGGAAACAACCGAAGGTGAATAACGTTATCAGAAATGCCATTAATTTTAAAGGTATCACAAAATTCCAGGAAATTTGCCAAGTGAGCGTTGGGATCCTCGTCCTGCAAACCATCAAACTGAATAAACGATTGTATCATTTGAATTGTGTTAGGTTTCAGTTCAAAATTATTTGCAGCAATAGCAGGTCTAACTATACTTGACTGAGTTCCTGTTAAATTAGGTTTATCATAATCATACATAGTGCGCGGAGCAGGATTTTGATTAACAGCAATTGCAGGAGGTAGTGGATTTTCTTGGTTTTCAGCCATCTCCTCGATTGTGGTTTGAATATCGTCCTCTTGCTCATTCTCTGTGTATCTTAAGCTTCACCTTATTTCTCTTTGGTTTCTGCGAACTGTGCGATCGATCTCACTGTCAAAAAGTAATGGTCCTGACGGGTTTCTTCTAGTCATAAACTATAAGAACTTGCCAGAAAAAGGGAAAAAAAGAATTAGTAATAAAAATTAGAGTAAAATTTAAATTGCAGAAAAAGTAAATGGCTAAAGTAATAAAAATCGAGTTTTCCTTATATCTTAGTTCCCCGGCAACGGCGCCAAAAACTTGATACGTTATATTCATGACAGGTTTTAAATATTTATAATGAATCGTTCTTAAAACTAACTATTATCACAATAAAGGCAAGTGTACCTATCGAACAGTAGTATAGCTTTAGCAAGACCGGATTATCGAACCCAAAGGAACTAAAAGAACTAGTATCAACTTTCTTTTTACTATCTAGCCTAAAAAAATAAAAGGGTTTTCTTTATCTAACTAATTAACTAAACTAAGAAATCACAGAAAATAGAATTGGGGAATCACTTTTTGGAAAAATGATTGAATTAAGACAATACCTAAGGAAAAATCCACCTAGACTTCACTTGTTATTTGACTTTGAATCGGACGATTTATTCATTTGACTTGATCCATAGAAATCCCTAAGTCATATTATTATCCCTCTCGAGACTAACAACATCTAACCTTAGGTTGAATAATTGAAATCTCTTTCTAATTAACTCCCTAGGGTTGCATTAACTTGATCTATGGATCCCCTTATTAGGTTTCATCCTAATTCGGTAAAATCTTGTCACCCTATCTCTAGGCGCGCAACCAGCTCCGCTTAATTATGACAAATTTACTCTTAGACAAGGTTTATTCCTCCTCTAAATAAGAGCTTAACTTGAATCAATATCCTGGAATATCAAAACAAGAATTAAGAACACATAATTAAGAATAAGTCAAATATTTATCATACAATTCAGATAATAATAACAAGATCCGTCTTAGGTTTCATCCCCCTTAGGTATTTAGGGGTTTTAGTTCATAACTAAAAAGGTAAACATCTTAGAAGAATAATGAATACAAAACATAAAGAAAAACCCAAAACTCCTGAAGGGAAATTGAGGGGAGATATTCAGTCTTAATGATGAATCCGGCTTCTGAGATGGATCAATCGACTTTCTTTGAGCAGTTCCCTACTTCCTTCTCCATGGCTCTTTTTCCTCCTCCTCTAGGGTGTATTTATAGGCTTTAGAATGCCTAAGAACCCTCAAAATTGGCCTTTTCCGAATTGGACTCAATTTCAGCTCAACAGGGACATGCCCGTGTGATACGCCCATGTGCGATTACTTTAGGCTGTGGTCAAACCTGTTAAATAGGCACAGGCATGTAGTCCACCTGTGTGAGTCGTGTTTCGATTCTTCCAAATTGACACGACCTTGTGGTCTGTCCGTGTGAGGAGGCTGTGTTAATTTTGTACGTTGGCCCATTTTCTCTATTTTTGGCCCGTTTCTCATTCCTTTCACTCTCCTATGCTCACCTAAGTATTAAACATGAAATTAAGGCATTAAGAGCATCGAATTCACCAATTTTAAGGAAAAATCATCCATAAAAATGTGCTAATCATGGGATAGAAATATGTATAAATTACATTTTATCATGCCGCCTAATTAGCTCGAGGATCATCGGACATCGGAGGCATTAATCACACTATCATCCGAAGCACTTGGTATAGTTAGATCTTTTATTTTGATCATGGCATGTATAGGACCTTGACTTTTGAGTTTTGTGTCATTGTTAATTAATTGGCCAAATGTATTGGCTTAATCTAATATTTGTTTCATTTTGTATAAGGCCATGGAAAATGGCTAATATTGAAACTTATTATGTGAATGCAAACTAGCCTTTCATGAATGTGAATTGTTGGCATGGTTGAATACATGTAATGTATATAGGTCTTAACTATGGTTGTTTGGTTGATGTTAAAATCTATTTCAGGGTGGCAAAAGCTTGTTAGATAGCCTTATATTGTCCACACGGGTGTGTGTTTAGGACGTGGGTGACACACGGTCAGCCCCATTGGCGTGTTATCCAGCCATGTGTCCTGTGCACGTAAAATTTGCAAGTCAATATGCATGGTAGTAAATACACGGGCAAAGACACGACCGTGTGTCTCAGCCATATGGAGGACACGGCCTCTGGCCACGGGTGTGTGCCTTGGCCATGTGCCATAAATTGGATGCTGACGTCAGAAACAGAATGTCAAGAATTTTAGACACGGGCTAAGACACGAGCGTGTCATGACCGTGTGAGGGACACGAGCAATGGACGCGGGCGTGTGTCAGACCGTGTGAAAACCCCTGGAGGTTCAAATTTAGAATTTAATTTGCATGGGCATGGAACATGGGCGTGCCCCTAGATGCTTAGGCCGTGTGTGTTACACGGGCCATCAGTACGACCATGTTATAATGACCACATGGGCGTGTTGCCCTTCCACACAGGCGTGAGCCCTGTTTCAAGAGTCATTTTTATTAAATCGGTTTAAGGACTGGAGTTGGTTCTGAATGGTTTCCAATGAAAGTTTGAGGTCTCGTAGGTCTACATTAAGGAATTTAAACAAAGTTCGAAAAAATTTTAAATTTGATCAAGTCTTGGTGACTAAGAAACGTTTGAATGCATGTGTTTAAGTTTAGTAACGCCTCGTATTCCGTCCCGGCGTAGGGCATGGGTGTAGGGTGTTATAGTCATATACTCAAAAAACTTTAAAATTATTTGAAATAATAGTATTTTAATTTTTTTCATTTTTAACAAATATTTTTCTATGTTTTTAATTTCAAATCTTTTCAACGTGTCATTATTTGTTCTGAAGAATTTAAATATTCAATTAAAAAATTGTATTTTAATTAATATAAATAAACCAGTTAAATAATAAATAAACAGATAAAATGTTTTTTGCGGCGTTTTTAAAAAAGCGCTGCTAAAGCTCGATCTATAGCGGCGTTTTTCAAAAAGTGCCGCTAATGGTCGACCTATAGCAGTGTTTTTAAAAAAACTAAAAAGCACCGCTAATGCTCGATTTATAGCATTGTTTTTCAACAAACGCCGCTAATGCTCGATCTATAGCATTGTTTTTCAAAAAGCGCGCTAATGCTCTATCTATAACGGCGTTTTTTTATCCAAACGTCACTAAAAATGCTACTAAAAAACCGTTTTGCTGTAGTGCACATTTACCACATAACCATCAACTAAAAATGACCATTTGCACAACAAGGTGTGTGCCCTTATATACATGCCACAATATTTAGATTCAAAATGGACATAATTCTACCATTTCATTGATAGTGTGTGCTTCATGTTGATCCGGCTCAACAATGTTCCCCAAGGTGATAAGCTACAAGTAGGAAAGAAATAGAGTAAGCATATAAATGCTTAGTAAGTTCAAATGGAAAATGCTATGTTTACCTTGTTTATGTACAAGCATGTTAGATACCTTAATTTCGCATAAGTTTGGCTAGGACATGGCACTTAAAAATATCAACAAGTGAGCATAAGTATCCATGTTCATTAGACAATATAAGTAGCTCAAAAGATACCACCAATTCATATCACAATCACATAGCTTATCTCAAAGACATATTCTATCATCAATCCTTAAGAACATATCTATTTGAAAAGGGTCATTTTCAATGTTACAATCCATTATTAATATATAAGTTATATCAAACATACACATAGTTCAATTCAATGGCATGTTCCATTATTAATCTTTAGGATTATGCTCAATACACATGAATCAATTCAATAGCATATCAAATTGGCTATCAATCTATTTATGAGTTTCAAATTTCATTTATATTGTTTTTCCTATTGAAACCCTAGTAAAACGGAATCAGATACACGGGTAAACTACACCACACTAGTTGTTCGTCTGGGTTGAATATATTTGAGGTTACTCGTCTGAGCTAAACTTGTGTCACATAATACTCGAGAATCCATAATGAATATTAGATTTCGTCAAAGCCTGTAATAATCCTCGTTCAAGCATGCATAAGACCCTATTGCATGCCAATTGTATCTTAACCTTTTACTAAGTTCACACACAGGCATCATTTACATATATAACATTACCAATCATTGTAAACAATTGTTTTCACTTCATTATCCCTTACAATTATCCAAATTTCATATCGTACACTGTACATGATCACCTGTTTCATTTACATCCATTGTAATCAACCAGACTTTTGCATTTGTACCCAATATTGTTACATTAGTCAATTATCACATAACATTTCAATTCAGTCTGTTACAAGCCATACATGCCAATTTCACTAGTGTTCCAATTATATTCACACATATATATATAAAATCAAACACAAAATTACACATAAAATAAACTAAGTAAGTTCCATATGAACTTACTTGTTCAAATTGTGAAATAAGTGGATAATTTAGGGACTAATCTGCAATTTTAGCATTTTCTCTATTAGCTCTATTTTGATTCAAATCTTGATCTATACCATTGTTTCATATAACCAATTAATACCAAAAATTTTCATACTATGCCATGATATGCATGATCCTATATGATTTCATTTTTCAATTTTTCCCATATGTTACATTTTTTAATTTAGTCCCTGAACTCGGGATAAACATAACTTTCGATTCCTATCTTCGGATCAAAATCTAATTTCATATATTATCATTAAAGACCTTATACTTACTATTTCTAACCTAATTTATTGACAAGTTTTACATTTATTCTATTTGGTATCTAATAAAACAAAGTTAACAAACAAGCTAAATTAACTTTACAATCTAATTTTTTCCATAATCTAAGCTTTAAAATCTATCAATTTCAAGCCTAATTCTTTCTGAAATCAATAATGACAACTTTCTAAAACTTTAACAGTTTCACAAATTGGTACATGAGCTAGTTAAATCAAGCTTCCATGACCCCAAATCTATAAAAATTGCAAGAAAATGACCTAACTTACTTACCAAATTGATAGTTGAATAGTAAGAAAATTTTTGAAGCTTTCTACAATCCCTAGCTATGGTGGATGATGGAATGGATGAGAAAGATGATAGATTTCCACTAACCTTTCCTATTTATATATTAATTAAATGTTAATTAACCTTATTTAATTAATTAAGTTATGATTTACTTAACATAATTAACTTTTCAATCAATCTCAGTGGAATTCCCCATCATCATCCACTATCACATGATTAAAAATGGTTTAATTGTCATTTTAGACCTTTTCCTAATTGCAATTTAAGTCCTCAAGCCATTGGTCAATTTAAATTTTATAACAATTAAGCTTTTATAAATTAGTCTCTAAGCCTTAATTAACTATCAATTTGACAAAATTAATCAACCAATCTTTAATATAATTTTATATTAATCCCGTAAATATTCATATTTAATATTTATGGACTCGGTTTACAAAAATAAGGTTCCGAAATTGCATTTTTTGGTACCATAAAAAGTTAGGCTGTTAGACGGTGCAATTATAAGAAGCCACGAAGGGAACTAGATCAAAGGTTATTGTTGGCACATCTCTAAAGCGACTAGTATGGAAACAAATCTATGAGCATTAAGAGACAGACTAAACTGGTTAAAGACTTGAACATCACATGCTTAAAGGTTGAATTTATGTAACTATTGTTATTAGCATAACATGTTACTTGCTACTTTGATTCATGATTGTAGGATGGTCCTAGCTACTTTCCAGAATTGTGGCAGATCATGAGTCTAAGTCAACTTTCGATCCTTTCTCGAGAAAGACATGTAGAACACTTAGCCTAGATAAGCAATAAAAAGGGAACTTAGATTGTACAAGAGAATTGGGAGAATGAGGAAGCATATTACTCAAATGAAAGCTAGCTTGATCGTACAAATGAAAGAGATGAGCCTTTATTGTTGGAAAAAAACTGGTTCAAAAACAGTTTTCTTGCACAGCGGAAAAATAAAAAATTTGAAACAGAGACAATTTGTAATATTTATAGCAATAAAATTTTCCCGAAACCACACCTATGTTCTGGGCTAAACGGATTATTATCACTCCTAGCTTTCAATCAAATGACCTTCTCCACTATTCTTATACCATGAACTGCTTCAAGTGTGAACTTGAACACTTTCGAATCAAATACAGGAAGAGAAAATATTTTCTTTACTTTTAGTGGGAAAATAAAACTTTTTCTCTTTTAGAAACCAATAGAATTGTTATTCACAAAATATATAATTTATACTTAGAAATAAATTCTCACTATTTTCAGGTAGAATTATAATATCTCAAAGTTGTGTGTAACTTATTGCCTTTTTTAGCCTTACTAGTGTTATCTATTTATAGGGAGAGGAAGTGAAACCCTAATTGAATTAGTAGAATGCATTTAATGCCTATTTGATAGAAAAACAATCCCTTAGTTGAACTAAGAGATAGAGTGACTAATAGGGTGTGCTTTCCCTCATATGTATTATGATGGGGATTTGGGCCTCTCCTGTCGACTGCCTTCCTCTCGAGCAACAAGAGAAAGATAAATCAACACTGGGACTAAAACGAATATAAATATCGCAGCTTACTACAAGTGTGACATGTTAGTTGTAATATTTGTAGTATTACAATAGAACACAAGAGTATTCCAAGGATAAATTCAACCTTTTGTTAAGGGGAAATTTCGAGGATAAATTTAATGTTTAAAATTCTTCAAAGTTAGAAATTTCGAGGATGAAATTTTGTTAAGGGGAGAAGAGTTGTAACACCCAAGATCTGTAAATATTACAACTGACCTGTCACACTATAAATTCTGGAATTTGATAAATTCAACCTTTTTAACATTTAGTGATATTGTTTTCTAGTAATTTACTATTACTTTATTTAATTTTCCGTTTTAGTAATTAATTAATAAAATGAGCAATTTTTACTGTTTTATGATCTTTTAGGCCAATCCAGGCCTAAAGGAAGGCTAACATGCTAATTAAGTGTGCAGAACACCAATTCAGGCCAAGGAGTCAATAGACTTCCCTCGATGTTGCAAAACCTAGCTTGGATGTCACAACACCACTCCCAAACCACCTAAGGAGAATACTACCCTCGATGTAGTCACACTAACCATACTATGTCGCAACACCCAACCTAGACGTGTAAAGGAGCATACTACATTCGATGTCACGACACCGCTGCGACGAGGCCACATAAATTTTCAAGGGTGTTTTCGTTTGAATAACTTCAATTAGTTATGATTAGTCATTTGTATTAGGTGTAAATGAGCCATCTAACATGAATCTTATAAATACTATTGCGCTAGACCTGATTAAGGACTGTTTTTCCTTGTTTTAGTTTGACTTTCCTAGATTAGGGTTTTTATTTAGGTTATTCCTTGTACGACTTTCTTAATTTCAATTCCAATTCTAGTTTTAATATTAGAGCTTCAATTGTTCGTGTTTCTTACATCCAATCGCCAATCATTCAACATCTGTCAAGTGATTTATGTTGCTATGTATAATCAACATCTTCGAATCCAAAATTCTCTCTTCCCTCTTTTTCTCTTGATATTTCTTTGAATGTATAAAATAAATTTAGGGACATTGGTATTTAGATCTATGGATAAATAAACCCTATGGAAGATTAACGAGTGGATGCGAGATTAATTAATGAATGTTGTAAGGTTTCTTCGAGAATTAGTCGGATTAAGCTGAGTGAAATTAAACCTTAGGATTGATGACCCTATGATGTTATTTAGGTAAATAATTTGGGAGAATAAGTCTACTGTGCATCTCTCAACTTGTCTCGGTTTGAATTGTGAGGTTGGGAGATAAGTAGTTCCTATTGACAAGTTAATTTAGTTAGAGGTCGGGAGGTAAAAACTAGATTAATTCGTGGCTAATTAGTAAAACCCTAAATTGGTAGTTAAGTATGAACACTAAAATGAGTTAGTCTTCTGTTTGTATATTTAAGTAATTTTCGATTGTTTATTCTATTTTCGTATTTTGCATGTTTTTTCCTAACTTATCTCTAAATTTGCTTGTTCGTACTATGGTTTTATCTGAGTACTGTTTAGAATTATAGTGTAGATCAGGCCTCCATTGGGTATAATCCTCAGAATACTCTGTGTTCCATTGTAAAAACTATATTACAATCTGAACCGCAGACTTGCAGACACCGCCTCATTCCAGATATTTTGTTACACTATTTATATTCTCGACGTTCGCACGTCGATAAGCGATGAAGTTGTTGGCGCTGTTGTCGGGGAGACTTCAGCATTATATTAGTTTTTAATTTTTGTAATTAGTAACCCAAATAGGAAAATTTTAAGTTATAGATACGACTTTTATTTTTTTATTTATAATTTTTATTATTTACCAACTTCTTTAATTTTTTTCTAATTTCAATGTATGACTTGAAGCAGGGGCACCCTATGGAAGCAATCACCAATCCAGAGAGAATAATTAAACGTAATCGAAGGTAGCAACAACAATAGATGGAAAATAATCCATCAGTTCTAGCTGGTCCACCATATAAGAATTCATTATCTGAAGATCCACCATAACCAATAGCACCGGTACAAATAGAGACACCCATGGCACAACAGGAAAGAACTCAACGCAATTATATGCTACCCATTCCAGATATAGTGCAAGGCGGAATCGATAGGCTATCAATTAATTCCAATCATTTTGAAATCAAGACAACCATTATCCAAATGATACAAAATAAACTGCAGTTTTACGTTAACATCACTGAGGACCTGAATCAACAGTTGAAACATTTCTTTCAATTATGCTATATTTTTAGTTTAATAGGGTCACCGATAACACTATTCATCTGAGGTTGTTCCCCTTTTCATGTGATAACACATTCATTTGGCTAGATTCACAGGCTCCAAGTTCGATTATTACAGGGGAGGAGATTTTCGTATGGTTTTTGCACAAATTCTCTCCAATTAATAAGACTATCCAGCCGAGATGCGATATTGCTAACTTCCGTCAATTAGAGGGTGAGAAGTTATATGAGGCGTGGGAACGACGTTTTAAACTATTGTTGAGGAAGTTTCCCTATCAAGGTATGCAGGAGTGGTTGCAAATGCAAATTTTTTATAATGGGTTGGATGGAAATTTTAGGTCTGGGCTAGATAAAGCATCAAGAGGGGCTTTAATGAATAAAACGTACGAAGATACTTATTAATTGATCGAAAATATGGCCATGAATTCATGTATATGACCAAACGAAAGGTTTACCTATATTTTGAGACCACCAATGGTTAAATCTGTCCAAGAGGAGGACAAATACCAGCAAATTTTAGTCAAGGTGAACCATTTGGAAACCCATGCCACCAAACCTTTATTGCAAGAACTAGTTTGAACAAATGGGCAGTACTTAGAAAGCAAACCTAAGGAGGTGAATTATTTGAATAATATGGGTGGAAACCCCTATTCCAATACATATAATGTGGGTTAAAAGGATCAACCCAGTTTAAAGTAGGGAGGTAATCAAGGAAGGGGGAACTACATGCAAAACTGATAGAATCCTCCTTATCAATCTTCATACATTGAAAGAGCTCAGGAGAGGCCCATGATAAATGATCATAATACATGTGGTCATGGAATGGACAAAATAAAATTGGAGATGCAGTAATTGAGAACCGAAATTTGATAGGTGTAGTATGATTGCTCCCAAACCTACACTCAATTGGTTGACATCAGTGACCAACTTAACTAGATGATGAATATGATTATGAGCCTGGCATGAAAAGCACACCATCCCCATCTAGACTAGAGGATAGATGAAGAAGGGACGAAGAAAATATTGTAAGTTTTGTAAACATTTTTTAAGTCCCTTAATGTTAACCCTAATTGAACTAATAAAGAAAATTTCATAATATGCTAAGTACTTTAAAGAAATAATGGCTAGGTATAGGAAAATTAAGAAAGGGGAAAAGATTAACATAGATGATTCATGCAGTGTGATAATGTAACGCACCAAACCCAACCTGATTCACCAGGTTTGGATTTCGAGTGTTACCTCACAAAGCTAAGCCATTAACTAAAACAATTTACAATTTTCCATTTCTTTAAATGTTTTCTTTGACATATTATTTAAAAAATTATTGTTTGAAATCAAGAGAAGTAACTTAAAATAATATTATAACAACATACTCAATAAAAATCCTTACAAAATGAAAGTTTATTTAATACAGACTCAAAATACTTATTCCTAGACTACATCACAACTTCACTTTATGCATAATAGCCCACTCCGCCCCCACCACCTTGGCGTACTCCTAGCGTTGTCCCTTCAAGCAAAGTCTCTTATCAAATACCTAAAAAGCAAACACAAATCTTATAAGTATAGGAGTACTTAGTGATTTATTATAACAATACATTTATGGATACTTTGCAATCTTGTATGAACTACTGTGTGCCAATTATTCCGCATCATTTATTTCTGCGGATACCATCACAGTTTACCATTCTTTTATACACCAACTATCATATTCTTGTCATACTTAATCATTCTTGTCTAACTAACTGAGGAATTCTTCTCAACGTTTCATAAATTTCTTGTACCATAAAAATTTCTTAATTAGAACATACCCTCAGAAATCACTTCCAACAATCCATGCCTTAACCCATTCTCTTATTTCATACAATTATTCACTAACATTTATTACGAGGAGATACATATATTTTCGGTGAATACTTATGCAGAATTTACTACCATCAATTCATACTCAGACATACCCTGATTCAGTACCACACACATCCATATTGATATTTGACGAATTCCATATCATTTTATACCAGAATCCCATAACATAAGATAACACTAATCTAGATTCAACATAATACTAGAAAAAGATACAATACCTCTCACTTTCCATAATTATATATCATCATAACGAATATCCTTTTTAACATACAAATACGCATATATTTCCTATGGAAACCATTAAGACTTATTCACCCCTAACTCAAAACATATCAATACCTCATTTTAACCATACTTATTATAGAACTAAAAGAACTTACTCATATCTTATCATAGAAAAAAATATTCAGACTCAAATCATACTACACCCTCCTAACAGTTCATGCCACGTAGACCAAACAAAGCACGTCATTTAGGCAATCATATAGAATCTCTTGTTTACTGTCCCAACGAGCTTCACAGAACACATCAAAGGAAAACAAATGATATACCGAACGCGTTATAAGTCCTTATTACAGAATACGCTCTAAAGCAATCTAATCAATGTATGCCATAAAGGAGATCCCTACAGAGTATGCCACAAAGGCGATTCATTTAGAATACGCCACAAAGGCTGACATGATGCCACGCAAAGAACCCCATTAGATAAAATGTCATTCAACAGTTCTTTTTTAAAGTATTCCATGGTCAATGACTTTTTTTACTTCAGAGTTCATATCAAATTTCGTGTTTATAATCTCAACAGACTTCTTTATTTACCACAACAGTGACTCGACTCAATTTATAAACTTTATGAACCAGACACATCCCAGATCCAAGCTTTCATAATTTCATAACACTTTTCATACATCCTATAGAACTTATTTTCAAGCAAGTTAAATTATCTCTTAATCTAATCATAACTTTATTCCTAAGTATCATATTCATTCCATACTATCCATGATTTCCAATTTATAGTTGGATCACTTTCAAGTAGATATACTTCTATATGAACAGTATACATGCAAGAGTCAAAGTAGAAACTCACCTAATCCTTACTTATTGCAGTTCGAAGCTCCAGATCCAAATATTCATCTCGAACTAGCAGCAACCACTGCTTAGGAACCTAATTTCACTACCACTATTCCTTTACATACAAATTAATTATTATTTAAATCGCTGACAATCCCATGAAGAAACCTTATACTTACAATTTCACTGTTCAATTATCACATTCAGATTTACTCATTTAGAACTTAACATGCAGAGCTGAAATACTTACCCTAATGCAAAATAACCACTGATCGAAAAAAAACCATAGCTTTCAAATCATCGATTTAAGATACATTCAAAGTTAAGGAAAGTGTTAGTAAATACCATTTAAGAAAGAGGAAAAAGAAAGAAAAACCCTTTCAGAACCTATCTCCCACATATAAATATGACTCAACTTACTTAGTGGAATTTAATAAGTGTCATATGTTTTAAAATTTTCCTTCTTAATAGCCTACAGTTTCTGAGAGGAATATTATTAAATACCTTATAATCACAATTGTCTAGCTTGAATATTTAGTTGATTTCTAAAAAAGTTACTTAAAATCTAAATAGTACAATATTCTAGACAAATTAGGCGTACTATAATTTGGCGAATACTCCTCCTATACTTACCCTTAATCTCTTAACACGAACTTCTCCTTAATACACGAAATTTAGCTAGGGTCTTACATAGTGTAGCCCCGTGTTTTCTATCCCGGCAAACTATCAATGATACTATAGCATTTTTCAGTTATGGTTTTAGCCTTGTTTACCATGATGCCATAGTGTCTTTCAGCCATGGTCTTACTCATTTTCATCATGATGTTATAGCATCTTTCAACTATGATCTTACTTATTTTTAAGCCTGTAGCCTCCGATCGGACCTATGGCCTAGCCATGATCTTTACTTTTCTTATTTGATTCCATTCATTCCTTCATTTCACCATCCTATACATTAATGCTCGAACACCGTAGTGTCCCCTCCACAAGGCTCGAAGCTTTGCTTATCACGGGTGCACATGCAACACTTTATAGCGGTATTTAACAGAATCATCTCATTTTCCCTTCCTAACTTCACCTAACCCAGCAGTGTTTCCTTCCATACATTTCATAGATGCAATACCATGGAATTATAGCTAATTTATGCTCATTAGACTACCATGGCAGGTACTCAAAGACCCATACAACCTTTCAACATACTTAGCAGTTTGGGGTTTTAGTATAGAAACTCATCTGATGCTCATTTGTCTCACCATCTTAGATTTTCCAAATGTCAGATCTTCTATTTCCCAAGAATCTAAGCAAGAAAACCAACTCACGAGTTAAACTTAGTTTTTTAGAAACATGCAGAATCCCTTAAAAATGGTTTTTAGAAACTCTTAACTTTGTTTTATAAGTCTTACGTACACCGAAGGGCTCAGAACGTTACGAGCTCACTAGTTTCTTTACTTTCCCAACTTAAACCTTCTGATCATCGCTCCATGTAAAGCTTTCTTGTAACCATCTCCTCTAAGAGCTACTAAAGAAGAAGTTAAATAAGAAAAACGAGACAGACTGGAGAAGAAGTCTCTCGGGAAGTCATTTCTCAACTATTTATAGCCCTACCCACATAACCCTCAATCGTGAAACATCCACCCATTCACAATCATGTTCTCCCCCATTAAGGAACCAATTGGTTATCTCTTAATCGAACCAGAATTGGTTTTCAATCACATTTTGTTTCTAATTTTTCCTGGTTTTTCAATAAAAACTGCCAACTTACAATCTCTTTCAGTCTAAACCCTAAATGAGTCTCAAATTACTGGGTTTGAAAGAATCCGAGTGTGACAGTGTAAGCCTCTACTTATATCAAAACACGTGAGTTACATACACATGATTAGTAACTAACTCATGATTTAAGTGAATCACACCATGAACATCACAAGTGAACTAATTCAAAAATAGATTCAGAATTAATTCATCTTGGGTCCAGTCAAATGTATCATTCTTCCAAAAAAATATCTACATCTCTACCCATGGAGTCAACTGCTCTAATAGTCAAGACTAGTCATCTCCTCAATTGGAATTGTAGACGACATAATAATCCTTCTAAGTCATTAAATCAAATGCCCATTTTGATTCTTTTATGGGATTATGGACTCATTTAGATTATCTATTGAAGTAAGTTGTCTTTCTCGTAATGTAAATTTTCTTACAGTACCACTTATCATCAATTTGAACTTAGCCAATCAATGAGCTAATATTTACTTGTCACAATTTTGCTATGTATGCAAAACATGAAAGACAGAAACACAAAAGACATAATAGTGAAATGTGAAATTAACTTTATTCATTCATAATTCAAATACATAGAAAATAGTTACATGTTTACTACAAAATGAACATATTTCCCAACAATAACTAGATTAATTATTTTTTAATTAGTAAAACCCTAAATCGGTAGCTAATTATGAACACTAAAATGAGTTAGTCTTCTATTTGTGTATTTGAGTGATTTTTTATTGCTTATTCTATTTTCATATTTTGCATGTTATTTCCCAACTTATCTTTATCTTTCCTTGTTCTTACTATGATTTTATCTGAGTGTTGTTTAGACTTGTAATGTAGAAGTTAATTTTTGTTTAATCAGGCCTCTCTTGGGTATGATCTTTGAAATACTCTATGTTTTATTATAAAAACTATATTACAACCTGACTCGCATACTTGCGGACATCACCTCATTCCATATCTTTTGTTGCAGTACTTACACTTTTGACCTTTACACGTCGAGAAGCGGTCAACTCGTTGGTGAAAGAATCGTGTCTAAGGCCTCAAGTTTGCTTGGCTAAAATTCTAAGCACTTGACATATCTATCAAGTAATAAAGTGATAAGTATATATTGTTCCCACAAGGACGAACTTCTAAGTTGTTAAGTACCAAAATTCAATTGTATCTAATTTGGATCAAAAAAATAAATTCTACTTACTATTAAAATTAAACTAAGCAAATTATGGAGATATTATTAAACTATAACAAAGAAACTTTTAAAGTTTCTTAATCAATTGTAAAGACTTGGAACTCTAACTTCACCTAATCTAGCTAATCAATTATCTCTCATTCAATTGTTCATCCTATGTAATTACTAACCCAAGATTCAATGGCATTAATTAAATCCTTCCAATATTTAGCTAAGTTAATCCCCTTCCCCACCAGTTGTATTCTTATGCTAGGCAAGTCGAGTGAAGTTGCAAAAAACAAACCTATTAGGTTGATTAGAGCATCAGATATATTCCTATCCTAGCCGTAAATTAATTCGTTCATCGACACTATTAAAGTTAATCCTAATTTATGCAGTATAGATCCTAATCTTAATATTCTCTTTTAAGACAAATCAAGATGATCAAATTAATACAACTTGGTAGCCAAACAAGCAGATTAAATAAGCGCAAAATTGAATAAGTAATTAACAAGCATCAAAACAATTGAAGAGAAAATAAATTAATTAAGAAATAAGATCCATCATTGTTTCAAGAAAATAAAGTTTTGTTCATATTGAGTTGAGAAAACAACAAAAAAAGAAGATATTCAAAGCAAACTTGCATAAATGAAAAGTAATATATATATAGAGAAAAAACAATTAAAGGATTAATGCCAAGCTATATGGACCTCTTTTTCTTATTTTCTTTGCAAGCTTGAAGTTCCTCTTGGTGTGTTAGAGTTTTCTTTTGCCTCCAAGTTGATTTCCTTCCCTCTTTTTTTTCACTCAATTTTTGTCACCCTTATTTTTAGGGTTTCTATTTGTCCTGCTCCACCATGCGCAAGAGTTGTGGTGGAGTGAATTGCTTACTACCAAATTAAATTCGATAGAGTTAAAGGCTTCTCTTCACCACTTTTTGCTCTATGTTTCAAGTCTTCCATTCTTCATCTAAGACTTACAATGGGAAAAGGAAAATAACAAATAAGTTCAAAATAACTTTAAAAATGATAAAAAATTAAACAAGATTCAAATAATATATAGTTAATCCGAAAAACTATAAATTGCAATAGAAACTAATCTAAATACTAAAATTACCTTTTAAAATATTATGAAAATTATATTAAAATAACTCTAAATATGATAGTTATCAAAATCTAATGTGCAATTTACAATCAAATGACTTCTTAGAGGAATCGCCTATCAATGCTTTTATTTATGATTGTAATAAATCCCCTAAGACTTTAGTTTCTATTTTCTAGGTTGAGGCTAAGAGATCCCTATTTTAAGAACTTTGCGTAAACTCTATATTTAATCAAATGTAGCATTTAGTATGATGGAAAGTGATAATTTTCTTGAGAATTTAATCAGTTGGAAAGTTACTCCAACATTTGATAAGTCAAAAAAAAAATTACTTTCTTTGAAATCTAACTTATCTTTGGGAATTACTTTCCCATAAACATGGCAATGTGATTCCCATAATAAAAAGTGAGAAAGTTACTTTCCCATATATTGGAAAGTTAAAAAGTTATCAAAGACAAAATTAACCCTATTTTATTTTGATTTAGGGTATTGATTTATTAAACGTAAAAAAAAATCCTATTATCTCTTTTCTGCTACCAACTCTCTTGTCATTTCAATTGATTCTTTAAAAGTAAGGTTTTTTTTTTCAATTTTATTTTTGACATGCATATTTAATCATCTAAATACTATATTGTTTACATATGATATTTATTTTCTATTGTTTTTATCTCTTTCCCTTTCTATATTTTGATTGAAATTTCAATTTCATTCTTAAACAAGTTTTATATATGCAGGATTTTATATATGCATTGTTATATTTACCAAACACATGAAAGATGAATTTAAAATAATTTTGATTTCAATTAAAATTATAAATTGTAATATTATTAAATATTTAGTCTAAAGATTTATTAATGATAAAGTTTATTGTAAAATGTTGAATACATAAATATTATTTTAATTTAATAGGAATAAATTTATAAATTATCAATATATTTTAAAAAAGTATTTAGTGAATCAAATGTGATAATGCAATTTTTTAGGATAAGCATGGAATGCTACCTAAGGTTTTTTTTTTGTTTTGCAAGAAAGAACTTTGGACATGTGTCAAATAATGACACCTCTTGGATCTTCCTTTTATAATATATAATATAAGTATATATTTGAATAACAAATGCAATTTAAATAACAACGAAAACAAATTTGAATATTTTTATCTAAATTTACTCCAAATTAACAAAAAAATATCAAATTAAAAAATATATAAATTTTTTTATAAATTACAATCCATTTTATATTTTTTTATTTTCTATGTACGTTTTATTATTTATGTTTGAGGCTTGTGACTGTTCTCTCAATAACATCATTTTTAAGATTCAAACTTATATATTCTTATTGAGAATATAATATATCTTACCATTGTATAATATATATATATTAATTAAAAATCTTCCAATAAAATTTTTAACTTCTTATTTTGACCCCAACAATTTTATAATATAAAATCAATTTAACATTCAAAAATATAATTTATTTTAAGAAAATAGATATATTTACATTAGTGCAAGCTTAATTTTGCAGACTTTCATTCTTTTTATAGGAGAAAAACCCGAATCAAGTTGCTCATGCTTTAGCTTATCCTCTATGTCTGAAACTATTTGGATGGAATAATATCCTCAGGCTATTCATCAAGTTGCAATGGTGGATGCTATTCATATTGCTAAATTTGATAATGTTTTTCCTAAAAAATAAATAATATTTAAATTTATTAATATAATTGTATTTATTATTTTTATAAATTTTCAAATTGATATTATACTTTTATCATATTACTTCAAAATATTACTTTACATATATATATATATATAACTGTTAGAAATTTTAGACATAAAACAAACAATCAAATTCTTTGACATACAATTTGACTCGCATGATGTAAGTTAACGGAATATAAAATATGATATTTAAATTATTAAAATATGAATCACACATCATGAAAGGGTAAAATTGTCATTTGAAAGAAAATAGGAGCAGAGATATTGGATATGTGGGCTATATTTCATCATTAGAAATGATACAGTCGATAACATTGAAGAATCAGCTGTCGGTTTGTGATTATGGCATTTTCGTCATTTCACTCACAAGGTCATTCATAAATCAATGTTATTGAAATATTAGATTTTATCTCGTATAGCTAAAAGAAAATATTAATATTATATTTTTTAAAATATTACTTAAGCTAAATAAGGGAAATATGTTGCTTTTGTTTTAAATTGGCCTTTTTGGTCGGTTTTTTATTTAAATTAGAAAAATAAAACATTCTGAGAGTGTATGTAAAAGCATGTCTAGTAAAAGCGTGTCCAGTTGGACGTGCTTTCTTCTAACAATCATTTCTCCAATATTTTTTTGAATGTTGGCAATGATAAAATTTTTTAAGGCTCCAACGATAATTTTTTTTCCTATAAATACTAGACAATTTTTCGTCCTTTTCACTCAAACTCAACTCTTTCAATTTTCTCTAACCTCCCAACTCTCTTAATTTTCTCAAGTTTTGTTATAAATTTTCCGATACACTTGTTTAAAAATATGATAGTTTTATTTAATTATTTCATATATTATTCGTTTCGATTAAATTTTCACGAATGGCAAGCTCTCTGATTCGTTTCGATGACAACCACATTTTCGCTGCTCAAGTAATAATGGTAAGACGAAATTTTAAATTCTATTATTTTCAATTAACTTAAATTTGAAGTATTTATTTTTTAAATTAATTTATTTTGTCGATATAAATAGGCGGATGATCGTGTTTTGGAGGGGTTCATACATAACTTGTCAAAGAGCCTAGATATTGAAATTCGTGGTTACTTGCAAGACGCGAGATTCTTGCATGTGTCTCGAATGCTCAGAGGCTGCAACCTCGATCCTACACTCATCAGCACATTGGTGGAAAGATGTAGGCTCGAGAAACACACTTTCCATCTTCCATACAATGAGTGTACAATCACACTTGAGGACGTTTCTATGTGTGGCGGTTACCGTTTCTACGTTCCCAAGTGAGCGACCCTTATATGTTCCTATTGGTGACAAGATAAAAATCATTTTATAATAATATGTAGTTAATTTAGTAAATGTTATTTTTTTATTATATGTTTGAATTAACGTGTCGTTTAAATAGGTGGAACCGTCGACCAAGTTATGTGGGACTATCGGAGCAATAGAGGTTAGCATGGGCCGAGCTGGGTTTGGGCCAAGCTCAACTAAAAATTTAGGCCCGTTTGTTAGGCCCGAGCTTGGCCCGGCCCAAAAATGGCCTAAAATTTTGCCCAAGCCGGACCCGGATAAAAATGCTAAAACTCGGGCAAGACCCGGCCCGCCCATATTAATTTTTATATAATTTTAGAAAATATATAATACATCAAAAATACTAAAAATATAAAAATAAATATTTCTCAACAAATTGAAAATAAATTTAAAAAAATATATATACTTAAATAACACTAAGATAGATGCAACTTAACAAGAAAATGTCTCTAAAATAATAACAAAATTAACAAATATCTTCAAAATAATAACAAAATTAACAATAAAATAAGTTTTATACAATACGCAAACAATAACAACAAAATAGTAGCAACATAATAGTAAATAGTAGTAAAATAGGGAGAAAACAACAAGAAAATAATATTAAAAAAAAAAAATTTTTGTCCTTTAGTGGATTTGGGCCGGGCTGGCTCGGGCCAAAAATGCCTTACCCGAGGCCCGGCCCATTTTTTAAATGGGACTTATTTTTTTGTCCAAGCCCATTTTTCGGGCCTATGATCAGGTCTACGGAGCAACTTGAAGATATCTAGCTGCTGTTAGATCAACACTCGAAAGTTGAGGTTAGTTACTGATTTTTTTCAAACCTATAATAATTAAGCAATGATTTGTAATTTAAAATTTCGTACAAAACAAAATTTACAATTATGCATTGCAATTTGAATAGATGCCATACGCAGATCCGAATATCATAAAATGCGTCGCGCCCAAATTTTTAGCTATTCAAAATATGTGGGACACGAAAGGGCCATTGGTAGTGTACGCGACGGTAGAGATGCATGAGTTGGACTAAGTGATGCGGCAGTTCGGGTGGAGGCAACAAATTCACTATACATGTTGGATCTACAGGAGAAGATCGACAAGAATTGGTGAGATTACCAGAAGGAGTATACAGGCATTTGGATCGTAGGATGGAATTCTTACCCATCTACGAACCCTTTTTCTCATCAGACACGCCGACTTGTTTGGAGTACATGCCTTGGTTCAAAGTCGTTGACTAGTTATATTTGCTACCGATGGCTGCGAGGAGTAGGAAACTACATTAGAAGATAAAGGTGTGTATGGGCCGGGCCAGGCCCAACTAAAAATTTAGGCCCGTTTTCTAGGCCCGGGCCAGGTCCGGCCAGAAAAATTAGCCTAAAATTTTGCCCAAGCTCGACCCGAATAAATTTGTTAAAACCCGGGCCTTACCCGGCCCACCCATATTAATTTTTATATTATTTTAATATAATTTTAAAATATATATAAACCATAAAAAATACTAAAAACATCAAATAAATATTTCTCAACAAATTGAAAATAAATTTTAAAAAATATGTATACCTAAATAATACTAAAATAGATGCAACTTAACAAGCAAATGTTTCTAAAATAATAACAAAATTAACAAATGTCTTTAAAATAATAAAAAAATTAACAATAAAATAAGTTTTATACAATATCCAAACAATAACAACAAAATAGTAGCAACATAATAGTAAAATAGTAGCAAAATAGGGAGAAAACAATAAGAAAATAATATTAAAAAAATTTGTCATGTAGTGAATTCGGGCCAGGCCCGGGCCAAAAATACCTTACCCGAGGCCCGACCCATTTTTTAAACGGGCCTTTTTTTTGCCCAAGCCCATTTTTTGGGCCTATATTTGTGCCCAAACCCTCTCACATTTTAGGCGGGCCTTCGGGCCGGGTCGAGTGGCCCCACCCATGCACACCTCTAGCCATGATGAGTGCCAAACAGCGTAGGTCCGAAAAAGCTACCATGATGGGTTCACCCTCGACTTCAATCCAACAAGATCCACCGATGTCCACGCCACATTTCGGTCAGTTCACTCTACTTATTCCTACTCATTTCACTAACCCCGTGTTTTTTTCACAGGCACCACACTATACACTATAGCAACATCCTATATATACATCTCCGTCCCCATTATTCTATGCCCCCATGTCGACGTAACCATTGACACTGATGGCAACACTGATCCTAGTATCGATGCCCGAGTTAATGTCGACGTATCCAAGCTTTGTAATATCATACAATTATTCACAATAGTATCATAAACACCCACTGTGTCATTGTTTTACTGAGGTCGGTCATCGACACAACCACCTTCTCGTGGAATGGAGGACACATAATGGGAGGTTAGGATGGCACCATAGTCAAACACGAAGGAAGGCGATGGAGAAGGAGACGAAGACAAAGTCGAGAGTGGGGATGAGATGAAGTCGAGAGTGGAGATGAATATGACAATGAGGGTGAAAGTGAAGAAGAAGAAGATAAGGACGATGATCAAGATCAAGACTCTAAGTCGACACCACGCAGAGATCTTACACGTACCCGTCAGACACCGTCCTGCGGCACACATTCAACCCGACGACGCCGATGATGTATTTTTTATTTACTTATTGCGATGTAAATATGAATGACATCAATAAAAAATGATCAATTTTTTTTGTATATTTCTATTACCACTCATACTTGTCTTTGTTAAATTCTAATGTAAATTATAAGTAAATTTTTATATATAATATTTGATATGAACTATGTAACTTTGGATAGGTACCTTTATTAAACTAATGATTAATAAAGGTATAGAGACTAACTCGTAAAAATGGTAAAAGTTCAATCCTCCGAGAAACTGTAGTTCATACTTGAAGTAGTGCTTAAAGTAGCAACTCTTACACTACGTAAATGTTGGTAGACAACGGCAAATACAATTGAAATTCAAGTTAAAAAGAAATAATAGATTTTGTACACAAAAAAGGAAGTATTGTAATCAATTTTATATCGCTAAAAAAATGAATGCTAGTGATGTTGAGGCCCTAATGTACCCCTCAATACGAAACATATTGCCTTCGTATACCCTGGGTTTCTACAGTACCCACATTAACCTTTGTTGATTGTTCTTCTCCTAAACATCCATATTGGTGGGTATCCAACTGGAATTCGGGCAACCTTTCAGGAGGCAAAGCAAGTTCATTTTCTGGGCCAACTCGAACAGCGCGTTGGATACTAGCGGCCACATACTCTCATCTAGGACGAGTGAGAATTCAAGTATTCATACATTGTGCATGCGTTCCAATCTATACACATCTTTAATATAATGTGTGTACTCAATTCGTACATTCGCACATGCGACAATTATATGTGCTCATGAGAATCGAAGTATCAGGAATTTCCCACAATTGTAAGTCCCTTATGGTAAGTTGACACGATATGATGCCCCTGACATGTCATGTTCAAGCCTAGCATACCCTGTGACCTAAAATTACAGGTTTCGATGTGAGTGACACACAACATACATAATGTTCGCTTTTGTTGTATTTCGTCGAATTTCTCTAAACGAGATTTTGTGACGTGATAGTTCACATAGTTTTTGAAGATGTACCGCTTCAGTACAGCGAGAAAAGAAAAGCATCTTTGTCGAGGTATTCCATGCTAACTTCATATACTCGAACATCTAATGATAAGCTTGCATGGTCAAGTGTTCTGTGCGGTAGCTGCCAAAACTCTAAAACACCCTTGGCGGAGAGGTCGATGTTGGTCATGTGGGGTGGAGGTTTGTATGCCCTAAATCGGATTTGGATTCGACATATTGTCCAAACCGTCATCGACAGAATCGCAAGGTTCTAACTCAGTTGGAACGTGCTCTTGTTTAGAAAAAAATGCTACTTCCGTACCAGATTATCTGATTGGATCGAGATTTGACTTTAATCTATTAAATGCAACTGCTACCCATTCTTCCTCGGCTGCATCTTCTTTCTCATCTATGCCTTCATTGTCATTTTCAACCAAAGGGTTCGATATACCCTCGTCGGACCTAGTCGTAGAGAGTAAGTCATTGGTTCTTCTATACCCCATCTACCTAGTAAAATTTGCATTAGATTGTGAATTGGTGTAGGTTGATGGCCCCTTGGTATAAGTGCTTCTACCCAAGGTATCGATCCACTGAAGTTGAAATCAAACGCACTGATCGAATGTCATGCCTAAATGTCGAGGTTCAGGTTATGCACATACCCTGACTGATAGCAACTACTAAAGTTTAAATCGGTGTCGAAAATCGAAAAATGTTTACCTATTGATGTTTCAGGGACATCATAATAGGAGCTTTGTAACAAACTAGTGAACCCACCGCACAATCGAGTAATAAGATTTTCTACTTCAGCTTCAATTCCAACATTAGCTGCAACGGTGGCTGAAAATGGACCAGCTCCATCAACTTTGATCAACTCGACAAATAACTCCATTACAACATTTTTGCTTAAGCAGTGAGATGATATGACCGCCTCCAGACTGAGCTTACCTTTCACATCAAATAGCTCATACTTAAATAGGTCAGTCGATGCCATATATTTACATTGCAAGCTTGAAATTCTTCCCCGACTCGAACTTCTGACTTTTCTCCTGATTCAAGTCCATAGTTCACGCAAATTAAATGGTACGGTTGAAAGTCAATTCCACAGATAAGGCTCTTGCAAATACGATCCTGACTTCCGTATTACAGATTCGACCGTCATAGTAAATGACGGATTTTACTCATCGACTCATTTCAATTTAAAACGAATTGGATATTTAGAATAAAAAAATGTTTAGACAGTTATCCAAAGAAATGTAGACAATTCTCGTAACTCAACTATTTAATGTTTGATATGAATTTGCTATATGCCTAAGTTTTAAATATTTCAGTACTTTAATAGCAAAATAAAACAAGGAAAGAGGGAATGCGTGCTTTAAAATCCATTTATGAATACGCGCTTTTGTTGAATAATGATAATGAAATGCTCTTCGATGCTCGAAAACGCATTTCACAAATAAAATAACTTCATCAGACGTATACTTCAGAGGGTATTTAATGCTTCAAAACGTGATTCAGAGTTTACTTGGGATTCCTAGGGTCATGTACTTTTTTTGCAGACTTTATGAAAATGTTAGTGAAAACTCGTCTAGCTGGGCGAGCTTTTTGCCATGCTCGCCCAGCTAGATGAGTTTTCACTAACATTTTCATAAAGTCTGCAAAAAAAGTACCCTAACCCCGATAATTTTTTGGTAGATTTGAAACACATTTTGATGATATTCGATGAAAACGCTGGTCTTGTGACGGGATTTCAACCACGAAGATTTTTTCCTTTGCAATCTCTCCCTTCCCCTACGCTTATAAAAGGCGGCTCCCCCTCTATACTCCATCATCTTTAAAACATCATCTCTTCTGGCCTCCATCCATCTAGTTTACAATAAAATTTTTGGTTTGAGGTATTCTAGAGTCGTCGGTAATGCGATATCACTTTGAGATGCACACATTTCATATATCCTTACGAGATGGGACCATTACCTCTAAAACCTATCCTATGAAAGATGGGTTTCGGGGTTATTTTGCCTTGTACGATTACTGGTGGAAGTCTATATAGAGGTCTCAATTGATGGCCGCTATGTGGTCTTAGATTAGAGTATAATAGGGGGAGCCAATTGACAGTCATTATGCGGACACGAGCTCAAACTTTTCTGATACTTGGAAATGTTGCCTTATAAATACCACACAGAAGTTTGATGGCATAATCATAGGGAAAAATTGTGGGGCTTCTCACTATAATTGGCATACTTTTTTCTCTATTTCCATATAACTGGTATATTTAACATTCCTTCTTATCTGAAGGCCAGCACTGCTGTGAACATAGGAGGACTTTTAGGTGGACAGCGATTGTTGTAGCGCAGTAGAGGTGATGCTCCTTTTCGGGTGACAACGATTTTTGTTATTAAACAACTCATTAATAACTACAACTATCGTCGTGCCAACCCAAGTTTGACCTCTACTGTGCTGGAACATTCGCTTTATGCTTGAGAGCTCTCTTCTGTCCACTTCGATGCCAGCTTTCGAATAAAAATGAAAGGTTAAAGATACTGACTACCTGGAAATAGAGAAAAAAATTAAGTTGATTATACCGAAAAACCCTCCGTTTTCCCTATGGTTATGCCCTCAATCTTATGTATGATATATATAAGGTATCATGTATCCAAAAATCTTGAACTCGTGACTGCATAACGACCGTCAACTAGCCCCTAGTTATACTCGAACCCGTGTCAGAATCACCGACCGCTGACTGAGACCTCCACTTAGACTTTGACCCGTGACCTTATCAAGCACTATCACCCTGAAACCTGACTTCCATAGGATTAATTTATGATGTAATGGTTTTATCCCGGCATGACATATGAAACGTATGTGTTTTGAGATGCGTTATATCATCCCCAACCCCTCAATTCTATATATAAACTTTTGTGGTTTTACCCCTAAAACCCCTAACCTTAACCTTATCAAAATTAAAAAAAGGCGAGGAGAGAGAGAGAGAGTGAAAACGACGTGCTTTGACACACTCTCCCTAAAAATAGCCTACTTCCTTAATTTTTTTTTAAAAAAAAGGACCTAAAAGACCAATTAAAAAAATAACATATTTGCCTTATTTAGCCAATTACTTAACAATTAATTATTACATTCATAAATAAGTTTTCTTTAAGCTCGAATTCAATATTTAAACACATCATTTTTAGTTGTTTTATTTTAAGCATTTCATATAAAAATAATAAAAGAGTCGAAATAATCGTTATATTAATACTCAATACTTTATAAAATTATAATTTTTAAGTAATTTTTCTAACTGAGTTAGTGCCGAATTAACTTATGACATCAATTAAGTCAAATACATCATACAAGTATAAATGATAATATATATTGTTTTTATTTTTAAAGTACTATAATTATAATTATTTGATATATTTATAATAGGTATTATATAAAATTTGATAATTTATTTTATTCAAATTATGTTTGTCCTTTTTTCATTATGATTTATTTATATTTATTATATAATTATTAATTAAGTTGGTGTCACAAATTTATTGTTGACCAACTTAAATAAGAAACTATATAAAAATTATTTTTCAAAAAAAGTAATAAATATTGCTATAACAATATTTTTATTTTTTCATATTTTTATATAAAATCTATAAAAAACCCGGACATGAAGGTTTTTTTTAGAACAATAGATTTAAAAAATATGACACCAGATTTTTTTAACACCTCAATTTTACCGTTTGAATCAAAATTTTTTTTATTGTTTTCAAAAGAATTATAAACATAAAATCTACTTAATTTTTTTACACTCATACCATAAAATTGTGTCATAATCTACTTTTAATAAATTTACTTATATTATGTTTAAAATAATTAAATATTCAAGCATCATTTTTAAAATAAATGGAAAATACTATTGCCATAAAGTTTTTTTTTCATATTTTTCTTGAATTTAATTTTCTTTTCTTTGTATTGATTTGATGCATTTAAGATTGTGGACCCTGTTTTTTAAATACAGAATCATGATTTACAAAGAAATAAAATTAGTATTTTCATTATGAACCATATAACCATCTTAGTTGTCAACAATTTCTTAATTTAATGAGAAGAATTTTATGTTATTTGATTCTAAATAATTTCATTCCCTTCTCTTAATTCTTTTTTATAAAAAAAACTCACCTTTTAACTAATTAAAATTTAATGTCTACATGAATAAATAAAAATAAAGTATATAATAATACCCCAAAAGTCAGTTTCAGTAATTAACTTTTACTTTTCAGAAAAACAAATTCAAAAAGGAAAAAAAAAAGACATACAAGAGTAAAATTAAATGCATTATACTTAATATTTCTAAGAATAGGCTAAATAGGGAGAAAATGATAGATCTTAACTAGGTTCAAATATTTTAAACACAATACAAAAATTTGATGTAAGCTAGTGTACTATATATATAATGTATTTAAGTTTAAAAAATTCATAATAATTTTATTAAATCTATTTTTGTGCTAAAAATACAAAATATGATATTTATATACATTAAAAAACAATTAATTATAATATATTTTTTGTATATTATAAATGATGCTTGATAACCCTTTTTAGAAAAAAAATGAATGGCAAACACATAGCATCAAATGACATTATGGCTTTATGACAATACCGTATATACTACTCCAAAAAGCACTTTATAGTGAATAAATAAGGTTTTAAAAAGTCATGGCTGAATACCAGTATTTTGAGTTTCATTTTGTATAATATTTGTAATTTCTCATTATTTATGAATTTTATTTTAATTTAAGTTGGAATATATTTAAAATTTAATTGGACTATACTTTGGTTAATATATTCGGATATCAATCTTATTATATTTATAATAAATAATTAAAACTTCATAAAAAAACCTTAAAAATATAGCAGTGAGGGTGGGCCTAGGACTCCTCAACGGCCACGATTGAGACCGCTAAACGAACAACATATTTTGTCTAAATTCTTCCTTTTTATTAGAGTAGTATGTGTATTGTTTTTGTTTGGACGTTATTTTGGGATTTCGGACCATTTTTCAATTTATCTATATTAAAATATTACATACATTATATTATTACACAATATTGACATTGGACATTCACAACGGGATAATGAGAATTAGCAAGTTGAGATTCGGTATGTATCACGAACAACGAACATGGCTATTAGTACTATAAACAAGATGGTAAGGTGTTGCTAAACGTGGTTTTATTTTTTTCATTATCACATTTGGTGGTGCAATATGTAATGTTGAGGGATAAGTGTTGAGTAATCAGTCTGTTATTATCAATTGAGTGTTGTAATTTAACTTTCTTTTGTAACTAAAAAAAAAGAGAAGAGATTGTATAAAATTGTGATTTCACGTCATCTTTATTTCTTTTTAATAGGAATTAGATTTTTTCTCTTGATTTTCAATTTTTTCTCCTAAAAAAATTCAAATCCAACTGAAAAATACTAAAATCAGGAGCAAAAATCTGATTTGTTATTCTCCTATTGGAAATAGATAGAGATAACATGAAATCACAGTTTTATACAATCCTTACTCTTAAAAAAATAAATTGTCAAGAATGAAATTTTTTCAGATATATCAATATTTGCTACTTTATAAAGAAATTGAGATTTTAATTATTTTTCAATTGAATTAATATATTGTTAACTTATATATAAACTTAGCCAAAAATTTAAATATAGTATTGATGTTTATAATTTATTTTTAAAATTTTAGTAAAATATATAATATATAAATACAAATTTAAATATTATAAATTATAAATTAAATTAATAACATAATTTTATTTTTAAAAAATAAATATGCTAGTAGTAGTTGGTAAACTGCTACAAATATAGGCAGCTACTGATGAATACCAAGATGGAGGCGATACTCTACTGATAATCGAATTATTCAATTTCTAATTTTGAATAATTCAATTAATTTATCATAGTCTCTCAAATGTTATTTTGATTGGATTGAATTAAATTTAAATTTAAATTTAAATAAATTATATTAATTCTAATTTATATACATCCAACACACATTTTTATGGCAATAAAATTTTACTTTTAACCCATATTCAGTTTATGGTAATTTAATTGGATTAATTTAATTTTAAAATAATCAATATTTGAAAAAAAAATTGAAACAATCATGTGGCATAAGTGTAAGCATACACATGCAACGAAACAAGTGCGTCACTTTAATACATCCCATCATCCATAATTCATGATAGATGGATGGATGGATGGATATGATGCCATCCATCATCATCATCATCATTCCATGGAAACAAAGGAAGGGAGTGAAGGGGGAAAAATAAAAGAAAATTCAATCTAATGGAATGAAATTTTGACGTCCGCAAAGGACAATACAAACACTCTTTCTCTCTCTAGATACAGCGAAGAAGAACAGGGCACGTACTGAGACAAGAAAAAAGAAAAAGCAGAAGAATTGATTTAAGAGGAGAGCAAAAAGAAGGTTTTTTTTTTGTTTGGTTTAAATTTTTTTTGGTGAAGTGTAAACATATTAATTGCTTCAGTTTATTGAAGCAAAAAAGAAAAAAAGAAAAAAAAGGGAAGAAGAATTGAAGAGAAAGAGAGTTTAAAAGACATTTTGGTATTTTTAGTTTTGGGTATGTTTTGATTGAAATCAAAGCTTTGGAGATTTGGGAAACTTTCTTTACTTTTTTATTTTCTTTCCCCTTCTTCTTTGTTTATCTTTTGACAGTAACTGTGGGAATTTTTCAACGCTGGTAAGTCTTCTTAAAGTCTCTTTAGCTTTGACCCTTTTGCTATTTTTTTTTGGGGTTTAAGTCTGGATCATTGATTTCTGCTGTTAGTGGCTGGATCGAGTTTAGTTGCTTTTTTTAATGTATTTGGTTAAACATTCGTTTTTCTTCTAATAAAGTTGCAATTTTTTGGGGGTTTGGAGGTTAAAAATTTCAGCTTGGTCAGTTGATTTTACTGTCTTTCTCTAATTTTAAGTAAAATTTTGTTTGAGTTTTAAATTTCTACAGTTTTGAGATTTAGGTTTTTCTTTAAGATTCGATTGGAGTTTGATTTTACGGTTATCTGATTTCAGTTTTACATTTTTTTTGTTGACAGTCTTAGTTACTTTTTGTGCTGAATGTTAGTAAAATTATTTTTCGGATGATTTATGTTCCAGTGGATCTGAAAATTCTTATGTCTTCTTTTCTTTTATTAGGAATTCGAGGGAAAGCCATTCTAGTGTTGCTTGACTGTAAATGTTAGAATGCTCAGAATCAGAGTTTCTTCTTGGGATTCGGTTTTCTTTGGTAATGGCCGCTTGTATGGTGGAACAGAAAGCTATATGCTCAGGCACCGAACTGATCCCTTGTTATTTTTCCACAATGAGGACTGGAAAGTTAAAAGCAGCCAAGTTGGGCTGATTTCTTGAACTCTGCGGCTGATTTTTTTGTGTTTTGTTCTATTAACTGTAGTTTATTTAGTTGAATTCATGTTGTTTTAGATAGTTGTTACAGTTTTGTGAGTGAGTGAGTTTTAGGCAGTTATTCTTGAAACATGGTGCCATTAGGGCCTTCTACTCCAATAGGTGGTGCGCAGTCTGTTCCATCGTCTCTTTTGCGAACAAATTCGGGGATGCTAGGATCACAAGGCGGTGGTCTTCCTTCTCAATCTGGGTTTCCTTCATTAGTGTCTCCTCGTACTCAGTTTAATAATATGAATATGCTCGGGAATGTGCCTAATGTTTCTTCCCTTCTAAATCAGTCATTTGGGAATGGGGGTCCAAACCCTCAGCTTTCTGGTCCTGGGAGTGGCCAGCGTGGAGGAATCGATTCAGGGGCTGAATCCGATCCACTTTCAAATGTGGGTACTGGAATGGGGTTGAATGCCCCATCGTCATTTGTGCCATCGAACATGGCAAACCCTGGGTCGTCTGGTCAAGTTCAAGGTCAGCAGTATTCTAACCTTTCTGGTAACCATATTTTACCAGATCAACAACAGCCCCAACAACCGGAGTCACAGCAGTTCCAACATGGTCAACAAGGGATGCAACAGGTCTCTGCCCCTCACAACACCCAACAAGGACAGCTGCAGCAGCAGCAACAGTTTCAATCTATTAGAGGAGGGATGGCTGGTGTTGGGGCTGTCAAATTGGAGCCACAACTGACTAATGATCAGCACAGCCAGCCACAGCAGTTGCAATCGCTGAGAAATCTTGCTCCTGTGAAATTGGAACCACAACAAATCCCGCCTTCAAGAACTTTGGCACAGGTAAAAATGGAACCTCAACATTCAGATCAGTCGTTTTTGCATCAGCAGCAACAACAGCAGCAGCAACAGCAGCAGCAGTTGCTCCAAATGTCACGACAGCCCCCACAAACTGCTGCCGCCCAAATCAGTCTTTTGCATCAACAAAGACTCTTGCAGCTACAACAGCAACACCACCACCAACAACTTTTGAAAGCAATGCCTCAACAAAGGCCTCAATTACCACAGCAGTTTCAACAGCAGAATTTGTCTTTGAGATCACCTGTGAAATCAGCATATGAGCCTGGGATGTGTGCTCGGCGACTGACACATTACATGTATCAGCAACAACATAGACCTGAAGTAAGATCTCCATGGTCTGAAGATCTATTTCCACATGTATGCAGTGGCTTTCTGGATGTAACATTTCTGTTTTTTCATGTAGGACAACAATATTGAATTCTGGAGAAAGTTTGTTGCTGAGTACTTTGCGCCAAATGCCAAAAAGAAGTGGTGCGTTTCTATGTATGGAAATGGCCGCCAAACAACTGGTGTTTTCCCTCAGGTCTGCTGATAAAAACTTGCCTATACTTCTCACTCTGAACCTTATTCAATTGGCATCTTATGTAATTGAATGAAGACAGTTACCTTTAGAACTTTACATCTTTGTTTGTTTGCTCACCTGATGGTAAATACTTATACATTGAGTTTCTCCTTGGGTTTTGGGTATATATTAATGGCAAAAGGATAATTGAACTGCTGTATAAATGTTACAGGATGTATGGCACTGTGAAATATGCAATAGGAAGCCAGGACGTGGTTTTGGTATGCCCTTTTCTTTTATGTCTCTTTTTGTTCCTGTTCCTCTTTTCTTTTTTCGGGATACAGTCAATCAACTAGTTTGCCATCTTATATTATTTGATTAACATGTATTAGTGCTTCTTATTGGGGTGTCAATATCCCATTACAGCGTAAAGTGGTATACATTAAGTTTGTTGTGGCTTTTATTTATCCCTTTCTACTGTATATCTAATCTCTCCCTGTTGTGCTTTCAGAGGCGACTGTTGAGGTTCTCCCTAGGCTTTTCAAAATTAAATATGAAAGTGGTACTTTGGAAGAACTTCTTTATGTTGATATGCCCCGTGAGTATCAGAATTCATCAGGACAAATTGTCCTGGACTATGCAAAAGCAATACAAGAAAGTGTTTTTGAGCAGCTTCGTGTTGTTCGTGATGGTCAGCTTAGGATAGTTTTCTCCCCAGATCTGAAGGTTACAAATTGAAGTAGTGGCTTTCTATTGACTCTTAAAGTTTTGGGATCTCATTAACTAAATTTAGGCTCTTTCATTCTTTTTAGATTTGTTCTTGGGAATTTTGTGCTCGGCGTCACGAGGAACTCATCCCTAGAAGATTATTGATACCTCAGGTTGTGATTCTCTATTGCTTGAGAATGTCCGATATGTGCTTTTGATCTGTGTGCATAGTATGTTTGAACCGTATGAAACCTGTGTTGACTTGTAATTTTTCTTTTTATGTTGCTTTTATGAGATTATCATATCAAGAAGTTGGGATGTCTTTTTATTTTATGATTGGTTCTTCCTTTTGCGCATTCTTGCAATCTAGAAAATGTCATATCAATGATGATGATGAATTCTCACCCTAAATCAAGAGCAAATTGTCATATTTATTCTTTGGATTCTAAGAGTATGACTGCTGCTTCTCTGGTTTTTAGTTGTATTTGATGGTTGTAAGTTGGGTTGTACAGGTTAGTCAACTTGGGGCTGCAGCTCAAAAGTATCAAGCTGCAACACAAATTGCATCAACAAATTTATCTGCTCCAGATTTGCAGAATAACTGTAACTTGTATGTCTTTTTTTAATATTGTACTTTTTTCTAATCGAATCAATGGACCAATAGTTCATTTACTTAAAATCATGGTCTGTTTCATATTCTTGAGATTTATTCTTTTTCCTCTTTACAGTTATGATAGATGCTTCATTATGATAGATTTTGATTAGGATCTCAGTCACACACACATACACGCTCACTTGGGTTGGGCACATCAAATTAACTTGCAGTATACCATTTACTTATTTTTGATTTATTAAATAATAATATTGCATTCATGGAATTCTAATTAGCTATGGATGAACTTTAGGTTTGTAGCATCGGCTCGGCAATTGGCTAAAGCCTTGGAAGTGCCATTGGTAAATGATTTGGGTTATACAAAGAGATATGTGAGGTGTCTTCAGGTAATTTCCTGCATCTGCTCTACCTATTTTCCAAAATTCTCGTTTGTTTCTAGGGAAAATTTGTATCCTTTTAACACTTACTAGCTTGTAAGTTTCCACTACAAATTACTCTGTTCTACGATCTTCTCAAGTTTGTTTGGATCCAATGTTGTACGTACTTGCATCATCGGAATGCTGTAGCAGTTGCTTCTTTTGAAGTCTAAGAGAAAATAAACAATATTATTGAAATGTAGTTAAAATGTTTTATTATCATGTTATGACAACGGGAAAAGCTAAAATGTGAAGATGAGTTCTACAGTTGTATCTTCTTTTCAAAATTTTTTGCATTGACTTGTATTCAAACTACTCATGTTTCCTTATTTTATTGGGGTTTTAACAGATATCTGAAGTGGTTAATAGTATGAAAGACTTGATTGATTACAGTAGAGAAACAAGGACTGGACCCATGGGTAAGTTTTGACAAGATTTCCATTGCTAAATCTATTTTAATTTTGTCATTGCTTTTTTCTAGAAGATACTTTATAATGCTTGAAAGTACCAGTCAAGGCTTCCTGTAGTAACTAGTCTCAATGGGAGTTCTATAAGCTGGTTGACAGTCTTGGATCTGGTAGCCCTTTTTGTAGCTTGGAACCGTATGAAAATGTTCTGATTTTTTGAGTTTTGATGAAGGGCTGTGTTTTTTAACTGGTTATTAACAGCCAAATGTATTCATTTAACTCATTTCACCAGTTGCATTTTGGAATTACTGTGAGAAATAAGAACTTTACAAGTGTAGCTTCAGATTCATTTGTTCTTTATCTCATTTATTTAGTTTTTCCTCAGAGAGTTTGGCCAAGTTCCCTCGAAGAACGAGCACTTCATCTGGTTTTCATGCACAATCTCAACAGCCTGAGGAACAGCATCAGCAACAGCAGCAGACACCACAACAGCAAATGATGACCCAGAGCTCTAATGGTGATCAAAGTTCTGCCCAGGCTTCTGGGATGCAGCTTGCTGCTAACAATGGTGTGGCTAATGTAAATAACTCGCTTAATGTAGCATCTGCATCAACATCTGCTGGCACCATTGCTGGGCCTCTACACCAGAATTCCATGAACTCCAGACAGCAGAATTCTATGAATAGTGCAAGCAGTCCCTATGGTGGAAACTCTGTGCAGATCCCGTCCCCTGGTTCGTCTAGCACAATACCCCAAACACAAGCAAATCCTTCTCCATTTCAATCGCCAACACCTTCCTCATCTAATAATCCTCCTCAAGCTCCGCATGGTGCCTTAGCAGCTTCAAGTCACATGAGTTCTGCAAATTCTCCAGCAATGAACATGCCTATACAGCAGCCAGCTCTTTCCAGTGAGGCGGATCCCAATGAATCCCAAAGCTCTGTTCAGAAAATCATTCATGAAATAATGTCTAGCCAACTTAATAACACTGGCGGCATGGTTGGTGCTGGCACTCTAGGCAATGATGTGAAGAGCATAAATGGAATGCTGCCACCGAGTAACAACACAGTTCTCAACGGTGGCAACACTTTGGTCGGTAATGGAACCATCAGCAATAATTCAGTTATTGGTGGTGTGGGGTTTGGTTCAACGAGTGGTGGACTAGGGCAGTCTGCTATGGTGAATGGAATCAGAGCCACAATGGGAAATAACCGTGTCATGAATGGAAGGATGGGAATGGCACAGATGGCTCGGGATCAGCTAATGAATCACCAACAACAGGATATGGGGAACCAGCTACTGAATGGACTTGGAGCACTTAATGGTTTTAATAATTATCAATTTGATTGGAAACCTTCCCCATGAAAGAAAGTGCAAAAAGCTGATGGTTCTTTGATTACAGCTGTGCTGTTGTGTGCAGCATGGGAATCGGCTGACTTGCCTGTGGCCCTGCCAGATTCGTGGTACAAACACTATAATGATAGATCAAGGTCTTCCCCTCCCACTGTGTACTAATTTCAGGAAAAAAGTGAAAAACAACATATAGCATAGTGTTTTTATCAATGAAATGTTAAAAGCAACTTTGAAGTTGCTCCAATTTCCTATTATTTTCTGTTCCCTAATTAATGATCACTTAAATCAAATCCTGCAGCTTTGAATTTAAAAGAGCATTGGGGATGACAAAGTGAAAGGATCATTTTTGTTGCAGAACACTAATTAAATAATATTTACAAAATATTTAAAAGAGGAAAATTCATAGTATGTCATTGTGAATGAATGATACATAAAGAACTGGCATAGTATGGCATGAACGTGAAACTTTGATATCGTTTCATGTTCAGCCATCAACATATTTGTCAATAGTAGCAGCCAAGGTAGATTTTGGCACTGCACCAATGATACTCTCTTTCTTCTCTCCATTTTTGAAGAACAGCACGGTTGGGATGCTCCTGATACCGAATTTTGTGGCAATATTTGGGCTGTCATCAGTGTTGAGCTTGTAACAAACAATCTTCCCAGCATATTCTTTGGCTAATTCAGCTATAGCTGGTTCAATCACCCGACAGGGTCCGCACCATGGTGCCCAAAAATCCACTAAAACTGGTGTCTTACTGCCAACCACAAGCTCTTCCCAGTCTGCTTCTGTCACCACTTCAACTGCAGATTGCAGATTGCAGATTATGAATCTGTTTCTACCAATCACTAGTTTCTTCAAAATTTAAACAGGGTTTTCTTTTCTGGGACATTATTAACAATCCACCATTGAAACTCTGGAGCTTTCTCAACATAAACTTAAGGAAAATGCATATAGCATTAAGGGTAATAATAAGACTCAAAAGGAGAAAGTAAAATGGAAACAGATGCATACCTTGAGCAACAGCCTCACTGGCTTTGCATATAAGCCTGGATTTTTGGCATCTACCAGCAGTGAATGATAAATTGGGTTTATTCAATTTCAACCCTTTAAATGTCTGGAAATGGATCTTGTCAACAGAAGAAACATGATGATGATGGTAGCTTTGAAGCACACTAGCTCTGGTGTTGCAAACTGAGGTCAACTGGAAACAATTTTTTAGAGCCATCCTTGATAGTCTGGTTGGAAGGGATGATAAGTGGCAATAAAATAATGGCCTTTCAAGACTGGATTTTTTGTTTTTATTCTTCTTCGTTCTTGGATCTTATTCTGTCCTTTAGCTTTCCGTAAACTAAAAATATGAGGTGCTGGAAAGAGTATTACAAATTTCTTTTGGATAACATTTGATAATTTTAGTGCGTTTTTTTATTTTGAGCAGAGGAGAATCATAGATTTTGCCTTTTCTTTTTGTGTTTAACATAACTTGTATACTTTCCTAAACAAATTATTAATCAAATCCTTATACTTTTTAACATAATTATTTATATATATATCTTTTAGAATTTAGTTTTTTTTAGATATAGCTAGTAACACTTTTAAAAATTTTCTATAATTTTTTTTTTAAGAAAAGCCTCATTTAATAATCAAGTGACAAAAAATAACATGTAAAGACCTAAATTTAATAGGTAACTTTAATGATAGTAACAATTTTTAAAAATTCACTCAATATTTTAATTAAAATAACATAGATAGATTAACTAATTACGTTATAAAAATTGAGATATCAAATCCTGTCAAAATAATAATAATATAATAATATAAAGATCAAAATTAAAATTTAACTATTATTATATAATCTTAAAATAAATAAATAAAAGTGTTTATTTGGATATGTATGAATAAGGAAGCCTTAGAGTACTCTTGTCCCTGTAAAAGAATAGCAGTCTTAACTTGACTTTGAATAAATGTATGGATCAACTCTTTAAAAATATAATATAAAAATTTAAAAAAATCTAAGTGAATTAAGTATCAACTTGCAAATCAACCCATTTAAATGCAAAATTTAAATAATACATTATTAAAGATATTTTCCCTGCAAGTATACAAGAAAATATATTATTTAGAAATGAAAAACAAAAAAATTAACAAATCATTTTTTGCTTTTAATTTTTTTTTCTTAAGCATTTCGAAAACAAATAATGAATTGATTTGTAAGTAGGCATATACCAAAACCTTTAAATGCATATTTTAAGAATAAAATAATTAATAAAAATAAATTTTAGCTGGATTAAATATAAATGTTAAACCAAAGTTATTTCAATTAAAATATTGAGGTGAAATTTTCTTTTTTTTTAAAAGTACACATTTTAATTTATCATGTAGAGATAAATTTGTGTGCGTTAAAAATGTGTTTTTAAGAAAAAAATTATATCAACGTTTTAACCGAATTAATTGAGGATAATAATTATTTGAATTAACTAATGTCATTGTAAAAATAAAAGATCGAATTATGTTAAATTAAAATATAAATATTAAATATCAAATATAATCATAATGAAACTAGTAAAAGGGCCAAAATTGAAAATTTATCATTATCTTTTAATCACCTCCAAAAAGGAGGAGGATATAGTAAATGTGTCATGTAGAAAGGCTATACATCTGTTATACATCTGTCATGTGGGAAGGCTCTTATGACCTTACTTTTATTATTACTAGTATGGTTGTTACTATTTTCTAGGTTGGGTTTTTTTATTTTTTTATTAAATTATAGAGTAAAAATTTAAAGGTTATAATATGTTTAAATTTTTTTATTTTTTATATATTTAAAATTTAATTTTTATATTTTTATTTTCAGAAATTTAATTCTTATACTTTTTAACATGGCCATGTTGAAGGCTCGTGTGACTCATACGGCCTGAATATATCAGGACACGCCTGTGTCCCTAGTCCGTGTGAATTTATTTTTCGAATCGAACTTACAAGGGTTTTCACACGGCCTAGCACACGCTCGTGTCCATGGCCCGTGTCCTTCACATGGCCATGACACGCCCGTGTTTCAGCCTGTGTACAAAAACCTTGACATTTTGTTTCTGACATCATTAACCAATTAAGGGCACACGGCCAAGGCATACGCCCATGTGTTAGGCCATATCCTCCACACGGCTGAGACACACAGCCGTGTCTCTGCCCGTGTGTTTACTACCATGCATACTGACTTGTAAAATTAAGGTGGAGGGGACATACGGCCGGACAACACGCCCATGGGGTAGACCGTGTGTCACACACGGCTTAGACACACGTCCGTGTGTCTGTCCGTGTGGACAAAAATAAGGCTATTTACCAAGCCTTTTTGCCACCCTTACTTGTACCATCCTACACAATATCAACCAAAACCAATCCAAGCATAACACATAAAACCAAATCAACAACAACCATGAGAAATTTGCATCAAATGCATTTAATAATAATCAATATTAGCCAACATTAATGGCCTATACAAAATGAATATCACATCCATCATATGAGCCAACCCTTGTGGCTAAACTAACGGGACACTAAACAAAAGATTCAAGTCCCTATCCATGCCAAAATCAAATGTTAAACTAGCTATACCAAAGCTTCAGGTGATAGTTTGATCAATGCCTCTAACGTCCCTTGATCCCCAATACTAGCTTGGTGGCACTATATGAAAATGGAAAGGAGAGGGAGTAAGCATACAACTTAGTAAGTTGCATATAAATAAGTAACTACATCAACCATGCATATTATAAATCCACACAACATTCTTAAGTGAACACGGTAAATATCACTACGTGCTTATATATATATCGCAAGTATAAACCAAAGATTTCAATATCGTCCCAAGATCATTTTCATAGCTAGAACTTACTCACGTCATTCTTACCATCAAGGCAACATAACTAGACTCATATCTCATGAGTTTCGAAATAAGAACCTGTACCACTCATAACATGATTATATCATCCTATATCATTGTCATAAGCTTTTAAAATAACCCGTGAAACCATTTGGAATACTAAAGGATATCTGACAAGCTTTACACAAGAGGGTGAATTGTCGATGCCTTGTTCCAAACATGGTCTTACATTGGCTCACATGTTGAGGCTGATGCCATGTCGTAGACATGTTCTTACACTAGCTCTCGTCTCAATGCTGATGCCATGTCCCAGACATGGTCTTGCACTGGCTCTCACAATGTGGCTGATGCCATGTCCTAGACATGGTCTTACACCAGCGCACATATCAATACCGATGCCATGTCCCAAACATGGTCTTACATTGGCTCACACAACATCGTCGATGCCATGTTCCAAACATGGTCTTACGCTCTCATATCGTGGCCGATGCCATGTCCCAGACATGGTTTTACACTGGCACACATATCACTCAAATGTCATGTCATGGATATCCACTCTATTCCTGGTTCGTCCGGGAATTTAACGCATTAATTTCATCGTACATTATTCATAATCATATTGTGCAAAATAAATCATTCAACACATAATAACGATAAAGTTACCTTACTTACGTACAACTTACCTCGGTATACAAAAAGTGGGCGACTAGTTGGATTTAGTCTACTTGCTTGGCCTTTCCTCGGTCTAGGTCCAGATTTCGTATTTCTTGTTCTAAAATGATAAAAAAATCACTAATTTAATCATCATATTAATCAATGCATTTCATAATTCATATTTTGGAAAAATAACCATTTTTCCCCTAGACTTTCACAAATTTGCTATTTTACCCCTAGGCTCTTAAATCAATTTTTATCAAATTTTCTCACTAACCAATCCTAGCCGAATTCTTTTTATACTATAAGTAGCCTATAATTCACATTATTTCACACATTTACGCCATAATTTATAACTTATGCAAAATGATCCTTAGTTAGGGTTTTCATGAAAACTACTTCACAAAAGTTGTTTGTTTAACAACCATGATTCATTTTATTCCACAAAAATTAAAAAAACAACATGAACACTCTCATAGAAAAGCCCTATAATTTCAACCATTTTGCAAATATCCATCCATTAGCTAAATTAAGCTACAGGAGTCCCAAAAGTGCAAAAATCAACAAAAATAACCATCAAAATGACTTACATATAAGGGTTTATTGTGCTGAAAATTTTCAAGCTCCCATGGGAGTTTTTCACTTCAATTTTCGGTGGAAAAGATGGAGAAGAAAGATGACCCCTTTTGATTTTTATTTTTTATTCAATTAGCTAATGTCATCAAAAACCAACCCTACTAAATTTTTGACTTTTTGACTCCTCTTGTCTCTATGGCCGACCACCCTATTGAAATAGGTATTTTTGCCCTTTAAAGACCCTTAATTATGATTCTTTAACTATTTAACACCATTTGTTAGAAAAATAAAACTTTTTCCCTTAATGTGATTTAGTCTTTTTTCGCAATTGATCATGCAATTGCTAAAATTATTTCACCAAAATTTTCATGCACTCATATAATCATACTACAATACATAAAATAATATTAAAAATAATTTCTCTGACCTCGGGTTAGTGGTTCCGAAACCACTATTCTGACTAGGCCCAAAATCAGGTTGTTACAATTTTCCCCTTTAGGGATTTTCGTCCCCGAAAATTTTACCGGTGAAAAGGTTGGGGTATTGATCTATCATAGTCTCTTCCGGTTCCCATGTGGCCTCTTCAACCCCATGTCGATGCCACAGTACTTTCACGAGTGCTATACTTTTATTTCTCAATTGCTTGACCTCTTGGGCTAAGATCTTAACCGGTTCTTCGCCATAAGTCATGTTTGATCGAATCTCAACCTCTATTGGTGAAAGAACATGCGAAGGGTCAGAACGGTAACAGCGCAACATCGACACGTGGAAAACATCATGGATCTTCTCTAACTCGAATGGCAAGGCTAGTCGATAAGCTACCGGTCCAATTCTCTCTGTCACCTCATAGGGTCTAATAAAACGTGGACTTAATTTTCCTTTCTTACCAAATCTGGGGACTTTCTTCCATGGGGATACTTTTAAAAACACCTTATCACCGACTTGAAACTCAATTTCCTTTCGTTTCAAATTCGTGTACGATTTCTGTCTATCCGAAGTGGCCTTCAAAAAATCACGAATTACCTTAACTTTCTCTTCGATCTCTTTGACTAAATTGACCCCGTGAATTTGATCTTCTTTGAGTTCAGTCCAAAACTAGGACAGTCGACACTTACGCTGATATAAAGCCTCATAAGGCACCATTTTCAAACTCGACTAATAGCTGTTGTTGTAGGCAAACTCTATCAAAGGTAAATACTTTTCCCAACTAACTTGGAATTCAAGAACACAACACCGCAACATGTCCTCAAGAATTTGAATTACTCTCTCTGACTGGCCGTTGGTTTGCGGATGGAAAGCTGTGTTAAAATTCAACTTTGTCCCCAAAGCTTTTTGTAACTTTTTCCAAAACCGTGAAGTAAACCTCAGATCCTTATAAAAAATAATCGACAATGGCACTCCGTGCAGTCTCAAAATTTCGAAAACATACAACTCGACTAGTTTATCAAGCGAGTAGTCGGTACATATCGAGATAAAATGAGTCGACTTCGTTAATTGGTTGACTACGATCCAAACAGGATCTTTCTTTCTCGGTGACAATGACAATCCTGTTTCAAAATCCATGGTAATCGATCCCATTTCCACTTAGGAACCATCACAGGCTGAAGTAAACTCAAAGGTACTTGGTGCTCGACTTTCACTTGCTGACAAATTAAACATTTCAACACAAACTCTGAGATGTCTCTTTTCATGCCTGGCCACCAATATGATCTCTTCAAATCATTATACATCTTAGTACTACCTGTATGGATTGACATACAACTACTATGTGCCTCGTGAAGAATTTTCCCAATAAGCTCATCATCTCTAGGTACACACGGAACATCAAACAACCATCGGTACTAATCCGAAAATCAAATCTGTTAACTGTCTCACACTAAGTCATCTTGGCTTGCAAACCTTTATCACTCTTCTGAGCCTCACGAATCTCTTGGAGAAACATAGGTCTAGCTCTCAACTCCACTAGAATCGAACCATCCTCGATTACAGATAACTGAGTATTCATAGCTCTCAAGGCAAACAATGACTTCCTACTTAATGCATCAGCAACCACGTTCGCCTTTCCCGGGTGATAGTCAATTACTAACTCGTAATCTTTAATCAACTCCAGCCACCTTCGTTGTCGTAGATTGAAGTCCTTTTGAGTCATCAAATATTTTAAGCTTTTATAGTTAGTGAATACCCGACATTTCTCACCATACAAGTGGTGTCTCCAAATCTTCGGTGCAAACACTATTGCTGCTAACTCTAAGTCGTGAGTTAGATAATTTTTCTCATGCGGCTTCAGTTATCTCGAGGCATATGCTATCACCTTGTCTTATTGCATGAGCACGCATCCTAATCCATTCAAGGATGCATCGCTATACACTATGAATTCTTTTCCCGATTCTGGTTGCACTAAAATTGGGGCTTTAGTCAACAACACCTTAAGTTTCTCAAAACTTTGTTGGCATTTTTTCGTCTACTCGAACTTGACATCCTTCTGTAGCAACCTCGTTATCGGAGTAGCAATCATGGAGAATCCTTTAACGAATCTTCTATAGTAACCCGCTAAGCCTAGAAAGCTTCTAATCTCTGATACATTCCTCGGCAGTTTCCACTCAATAATAGCCGAGATCTTACTCGGGTCAACTCCAATCCCATCACCCGACATGATGTGTCCCAAGAATCCAACCTCTCGGAGCCAAAATTCACTTTTACTAAACTTGGCGTATAGCTGCTTATCTCATAATGTCTTCAAAATGGTTTTTAAATGCTCTGTGTGCTCAATCTCATCACGAGAATAAATTAATATATTATCGATAAAAATAACCACAAACTTATCCAAGTACGGCCAGAAAATACGATTCATCAAGTCCATAAACACAGCGAGAGCATTTGTTAAGCCAAAAGGTAAGATAAGGAACTTGTAGTGCCCATATCTCGTTCGAAACACGGTTTTCGGCACATCTTACTCCTTAACTCTTAGCTAGTAATAGCCGGATCTCAAGACTATCTTAGAAAACACCGTGGCTTCCTTTAATTGATCAAACAAATCGTCGATCCTGGTAAGGGACACTTGTTCTTCACTGTCACCTTGTTGAGTTATCTGTAGTTTATACATAATCTCATCGACCCATCTTTCTTTTTCACAAAAAGTACCGAAGCACCCCATGGGGAATAGCTCAGTCTCACAAAACCCTTGTCCGTTAATTCTTGTAACTGTTCTTTTAACTCCTTTAACTCCGTCGGAGCCATCCTATACGGAGCAATCGAGATAGGTGTCATACTAGGGACTAATTCGATACCAAACTCAACTTCCCTAGCTGGAGGTAATCTGGGCAGTTCTTCCGAAAACACATCCGGGTACTCACATACCACTGCCACTAACTTAATCTTTACTCTCGACTTTTAGGTATTGAACACAAATGCAAGATAGGACTTATACCCTTTTCTTATGTATTTCTCAACAGTCATAGAAGAAATCAGTACTGGTAAACTGTCCGATTAACTTGATTCAACCCGAATAATATCTCTATTTTCACATCTCAATTCAATAAATTTACTATCACAGTTTACTAACACGTTATGAATGATCAGCCAATCTATACTAAAAATTCGGTCAAAATCATCAAATGGTAGTAGCATGAGGTTAGCCGGAAAACAGTGGCCTCTAATCATTAAAGGACAGTTTCTACACACTTTGTCAACTATTACATGTTTGCCTAACGGGTTAGACACTTTTACCACAAATTCAGTAAACTCCACTAGCATATTCGTACTAGGTACCAGTTTCATGCAAATATAAGAGTGGGTAGACCCCGGATCGATTAAAGCAACTATAGATATTTCATAGATAGAAAAGGTACCCATAATCACATCGGGAGACGCGACATCTTCACGGGCATGAATAATGTATGTCATTCCAAGCGCTTTGCCTTCGGACCTCACAGTAGAATCTCTAAGCTTACCTCTGCTGCCAGCCCCACTCCTAGGGTTCTTTTGTGGTCTACCCCTCGAGGGAGCATTACTCGCTCTCACATCTTCCTTTTTGTCTTTCTCCTTCATCTCAAGACAGTTTCAAATAAAATGGTCTAGTGAACCACACTTGAAACAGCCTCTATCATTACCTCGGCACTCACTAAAGTGTTGTCTACCACACTGTGAACACTCCGGTCTATTCGGTCGAGCACTGCCAACGCTCGCAATGGAAGTGGTCTGAGCTTTAGACGCAATATACTGCTTATTCTTGTTTTTTCTTGAGAATCCTGTCGACGTATTTGTTCGAGTAGAAAACTCTCTCGATTTCTTGGATGAGGTCTGAAATGATCTTCTCATTTTTCTTTTCTTGGAGTCACGTGACTTAGTATCAGTTCTCCTTTTTTCTTTGGCCAATTCTTCAGCCTTACACGCTCTCTCAACAAGTACTACAAATTCTCTTAACTCCCAAATACCAATCAAAAATCGAATGTCTTCGTTCAAACCATCTTCAAACCTCTTGCACATAGTGGCTTCAGTAGATACGCACTCCCTAGCGTATTTGTTGAGTCTCATGAAACTCATGCTCATACTCTGTTATCGTCATTCGGCCTTGCTTCAATTCTAGAAATTCTTTCCTCTTCTAGTTTATAAACCTCTTACTAATATACTTATTTCAGAATTCTTCCTGGAAAAACTCTCATGTAATCCTTTCCCTTTGTACAATCGACACAAGGGTGTTCCACCATTGGTAGGCCGAGTCTCGCAGGAGTGACACAACACACTTTATGCACTCCTCAAGGGTGCAAGACAATTCATCGAATACCCTAATGGTATTTTCCAACCAGAACTCTGCTCTCTCTGGCTCATAATCAGTTTTAGCTCAAAATTCCTTGGCCCCGTGCTTACGAATTCTATCTACTGTAGGTTTTTCTCTCCTAACCATTTCTACTATTTGGGGAACCATATGGGCAGGTTGAGGAATCGGAGGAAATAGGGGAGGTGGAGTGTTCGGATTTGCACGAACGAACTCCGACTACCAAGCATCCATAATATAGAGGTAGGCTTCTCTAGCCCCTCCACCCTGACTCAATGTCACGGGCCCACTCTTGACTGGCGCGGTCCCTTCAGCGGGAGCCGATGCATTACTTGCCACATCATCCACCATAGCTCCTTTATGATCCATTTATTATATGAAAGCACAATTTAAATTTGTCATGAGTCGTCACACTATCACAATATATTTATGGCATGTATAGCTAGACTAAACCATAACTCTCATACCACTAAATGTAACACCTCTTACCCAAGTTCAAAGCCGGAACAGGATACGAGGTGTTACCGGGCTTAAATATATACAAACATATATTTCCTAGATATGAAATTTCGGTCCAAATTAAAACTTTTCATAATACCTTAACGTCCCTACTATAGGCTTACAAGGCTCCGAACACACTTTGAAATTGATTCGGGACTAATTTGTGCACTCTAGAAAACATTGTAAAATTTTAAGCTGATCGGGGCACACGCTCGTGTGGAAGGACGACACGCCCGTGTGTCTTCTTAACATGACCATGTTGAAGGCCCATGTGACTCACACGGCCTGAACATATCAGGACACGCCCGTGTCCTAGACCATGCGAATTTATTTTTTAATTCGAACCTACAGGGGTTTTCACACGGCCTGGCACACGTCCGTGTCCTTTACACAGCCATGACACACCTGTGTACAAAAACCTTAACATTCTATTTCTGACATCATCAACCAATTAAGGGCACACGGCTAAGGCATACGCCCATGTGTTAGGTCGTGTCCTCCACACAGTTGAGACACACGGTCGTGTCTCTGTCCGTGTGTTTACTACCTTGTATACTAACTTCTAAAATTGAGGTGCAGGGGACACACGGCCAGACTACACGCCCGTAGGGTAGACCATGTGTCACATACGGCCTAGACACACTCCCGTGTGTCTGTCCGTGTGGATAAAAATAAAGTTATTTACCAAGCCTTTTTGCCACCGTTACTTGCCCCAACCTACACAATATCAACCAAAGCCAATCCAAGCATAACCATATAACCAAATCAACCATAACCATGAGAAATTTGCATCAAATGAATTTAATAATAATCAATATTAGCCAACATTAATGGCCTATACAAAATGAATATCACATCCATCATATAAGCCAACCATTGTGGCTAAACTAACGAGACACTAAACAAAAGATTCAAGTCCCTATACATGCCAAAATCAAATGTTAAACTAGCTATACCAAAGCTTCAGGTGATAGTGTGATCGATGCCTCTGACGTCCCTTGATCCCCGATACTAGCTTGGTGGCACTATAAGAAAATGGAAAGGAAAGGGAGTGAGCATAAAGCTTAGTAAGTTACATATAAATAAGTAACTACATCAACCATGCATATTATAAATCCACACAACCTACTTGAGTAACATGGTAAATATCACTACGTGCTTATATATATTGCAAGTATAAACCAAAGATTTCAATATCATCCCAAGATCATTTTCATAGCTAGAACTTACTCATGTCATTCTTACCATCAAGGCAACATAACTAGACTCATATCTCATGAGTTTCAGATAAGAACATGTATCACTCATAACATGATTATATCATTCCATATCATTGTCATAAGCTTTTAAAATAACTCGTGAAACCATTTGGAATACTAAAGGATCTCTAACAAGCTTTATAAGAGGGTGAATTGTCGATGCCGTGTTCCAAACATGGTCTTACAATGGCTCACATATTGAGGACGATGCCATGTCCTATACACAGTTTTACACTAGCTTCCATCTCAATGCCGATGCCATATCCCATACATGGTCTTACACTGGCTCTCATAATGTTTCTGATGCCGTGTCTCAAACATGGTCTTACACTAGCACACATATCAATGCCGATGCCTTATCCCAGACATGGTCTTACACTGGCTCACACAACATCACTGATGCCATGTTCCAAACATGGTCTTACACTGGCTCTCATATCATGGCCAATGCCATGTCTCAGACATGGTCTTACACTAGTACGCATATCACTTAATTGTCATGCCATGGATCTCCACTCTATTCCTAGGTTCAATCGGGAATTTACAGCATTAATTTCATCATACATTATTCATAATCATATTATGCAAAATTAATCATTCAACACATAATAACAATAAAGTTACCTTCCTTATGTACAACTTATCTCGGTATACAAAAATTGGGCGACTAGTTGGATTTAGTCTACTTACTTAGCCTTTCCTCGGTCTAGGTCCGAATTTCATATTTCTTGATCTAAAATGATAAAAATTCACTAAATTAATCATTATATTAATCAATGCATTTCATAATTCATATTTTGGAAAAATGACCATTTTGCCCCTAAACTTTCACAAAATTACTATTTTACCCTTAGGCTCGTAAATTGATTTTTATCAAATTTTCTCACTAACCAAGTCTAGATGAATTATTTTTTATACTAGAAGAAGCCCAAAATTCCCATTATTTCATACATTTACCCCATAATTTATAACTTATGTAAAATGGTCATTAGTTAGGGTTTTCATGAAAACTACTTTACAAAAGTTGTTTGTTTAACAACCATGATTCATTTTCTTCCATAAAAATTCAGTAAAACAGATGAAAAATCTCATGGAAAAACCCTATAATTTCAACCATTTTGCAAAATAGTCCCTCCATTAGCTAAATTAAGCTACAAGAGTCCCTAAAGTACAAAAATCAACAAAAATAACCATCAAACTCCTATGTGGGTTTTTCACTTCATTTTTCTGCGGAAAATATTGATACGAGCTCGTTTCGGATGTAAAGACGAGTCGTAATCTTTCCCGATCGAAATTAGGTAGTGTCGGAATTGAATCAAATTCAAGTCTTGGTGTTTGAAGTTGGATGGCTTTAGGAACAAAGGAGTTTAATGGGTTGTTGTTTGCTGGGTAATTCGATGAAACAAGATCGAACCCTTATTATCAAATAAGGACCCGGGCTTAAGGTTTCAAAGAAAGAAATGGAAATAGGATAAAAAACCGAGACCCTCTATTTAGCAAAATAGGAACCTACGGTATGAAGAACGGCACACCAATGGGTGATAAGTTCGAACAAAGTCAGATTGACGCCACTCGTTGAAGATAAGTCAATTTGAGCTTTGGAGAATAAAGAGAGTGAATTTCTCACTAAAATTATATTTCATTCAGAAATTTGGCAAAAAGTCCTTTACAATTGAAAATAACCAACTATTTATACTAGTATCTTATGCTAGCCGAATAGTCCATTCATGAACTTAACAATTAAGTAATGTACCTAATTAAAACATGAAACTTCTAGAAAAATGTCCAATGATGTTCTTGTCCATGTTCGGCCGAATGGGAGGTGAGTGGTTAGCTTCATGAATATGCATTGATGTACTTGGATAAATGTTCTTCATGCATGCATGGCTAGATTCGGCTAACTCCTTTAATGGAGCCTTTAATTCATGTTGTTTCACCATGAGTGGCTTAATTAAATGAAGCTTCATGAAGGATCAAACTTGGTGTGAACAAGGAGCTTGAGTAGACTCTTGTGTGTGAACATCCAACTAAATGGTCATCATGGTGTGAACACAAGGTGTGAACACATGATCAATACATGAACCGTCCAATGCATGGTCCATCATTAATTTGATCCATGAATCTTCAAATACATGAATGACCATCATGAACATGCAAATGCCTCTTGATTGCCGTCCATTGAACCTTTCTATGCATGCACCTTGCATTAATTCCTTACATGCATGTGCCGTCCAAAGGGATGTACCTTCACATTCATTGAATCTACATGCATGAATCTGCCCAATGTATCTTCAAATTTGAGTGCACCTACATAAGACAAATGAACTTAATTAAAACATAATGTGAACATCCTAATTAACATTGAGACAACTTAAATATTAACAAATCATAACACATAAATTCGGCTGGACAAATTTAAAACATGTAATAATTTAGACAAATTAAATGACATCTAGACACCTTTAATTCAGCCAAATCAAGACATATTAAACACTTGTAATAAATTAAGACATATTTAAAAGCTGTAATGAAACTTATTTACATGCTTATTTAAATGGTCTAAAACTCCAGCAAATAAAATTAATTTAGCTAAAAGCTAATAATGAGCTGAATTGAATTTAAACCAAGCTCAAACGAGCTGAATTAAGCTCATGTGAGCTAAAATAAAATTCGGTGAGCTGAACCAAGCTAAATGGAGCTTGAGGAGCTGAATTCAAGCTGAAATCAAGGGCATCCTTGACCAGGGTCATATCAAATATGGAGAAGAAAGATGACCCCTTTTGATTTTTATTTTTTATTCAATTAGCTAATGTCATCAATGTGGCATTCCTAATTTGACCCTAGTCGGGAAGTGGTTTCGAGACCATAAAACCGAGTCACACAAATAATTGATTGTTAAATTTCATGTCTATTTTATGTTACAATTTATGTGTGAAATTTTGATGCTTTGATTTTATCAATTGAATGCGAATTTAATCAAAAGGGCTTATGTGAGAAACATTGAAAATGTGTTGGTTAATTTTTAAAATGGCCAAATTGTTGCATGGATTAAATATGGGGACTTGCATGTCAAAGTCCCCATTTTTCATGATAATGGCCGACCATGATGGTTTTAGGTGAGAAAATATGTATTTTATTTGTTGTAATGATGGCTACTAAATGATATTATATACATTTTGTTAAAGAATTAAATAAAGACTTATAAAATATGAAATAAAGTTTTTATAATGGAAAAAAAGGGGATGAAAACAAAGTTTTATCCATTCTTTCTCTCAATAGCCGATTCTTAGGATCAAAGAAGAACAAAAGGGGGCCCTTAGACGTATGGCAATTATATTAGCAATTGGAGGTATGTTTGGCTTAATTTCTTGATAATTTTGGTAAAGTTGAGTTGTTAGATAGATTTTGAAGTTAGCCCATGCATTTATTTTGAATTTAAGAAGAATGATACATTCGACTATGCTTTGATGTGCTTGGATTGTTGTTCATTGAGTAAGTGATTGAGGAATGGTTAGAAGAATTTGAATGCTAAACTAGTTGATTTGTTTATAATGTCCGATTATGATCATTTATAGAGATGTGAATGAATTGTTGTTATGTGAATAAATATTTATTTGATGATATATATGTATTCGGCAATGGGATAAAATGTGTATTAAGGTAAGTTTCATGGTGATTATGCTTGTGATGTTGGGTTAATATTCGGCATTGAGTAATGTGGGGTAAGGTGATTAATTGGCTATGAAATTAGCTAAATTGAATAGGTATGTTTAATGATATGCTTAGTGTAATGTATAATCTTATAACTCGGTTTGGTATTGAGATAAAGGTTAGATGTATGATTGGATTTTGGTATGTGTTAAATTGGTTAATCAAAGATTTAATATGACGAAATGTTAATGAATAACATAATTGGTTTGCACCTTAAATAGTTGAAATAAAGCTTGCCGATTATGATTAAATGTTTAAATTGTAATGGTCATATATAGGTATATATATAAATATATATATGCCTTATGTATGTACCATGTACACATAAGGACATTCGGCAATATGATTAAATTCATGTATAAGAAAGCATGATAAATTAAGTGACTCTTTGCTTGTGAATGTGAATTAGATATAAATTAAATAAGCATGAAATCGAGTCATGGCATGTTTTATTAAATATGATACATATTGAAATCTATTGTTTTAGATATAGATTAAATGATATGTGATTGCCAAATGTGATTGTTAAGTGAATAGTATTAGTTAAGTACTTAAGCAAATCTATTGTTTTACTTAAGCTTAAGAGCAAAGAGGATCAAAGTCGGATAGGGGAAAAGAGAAAGTAAACGAATAGCCGTGGATATCTAGTCGTTGACCACTTCCGAGGTAAGTTTTAAGTGATTAAACGTTGAGTAAATTCAATCATAATAGGACATAATGAGTTGATTTAATAAGATGTGATGTGGCCATGATTTGTTTTAAACTCAAATGGTAAGTACATAAGTGTTTGGACTTGGAAATTTAAGAGCAAATTGTAATAATTTGCTTAGGACAGCAGCAGTAACATGATTTTAGAAAATCACCATAAATTGTTGGTGTGGAATTATAGGCTGAATAAAATATGTAATCAAAGCTTAATTAGTCTAGTTTCTTATAAAAGAAACCGTGTAAGCAAAGGAATTTCTATTAAAGAGATATTTAAAGTTGTGTGAGACAGTGTCAGAATGACTCCAAAATCCCCTGTTTATAAATCATTATAAATCATTATAAATCACACAAAAAAAATTGTTATAAGATAAAATTTGTATGCTTAGACTCCTTAATGAGTCTAGTTTCAAATGAAATAAACAAGAACATATTTTGAATTCTGTACAATGAGAAAGTTGATTCGTAGTGAAGAGTGGTCAGTATAGTCAAACAGTGAAATAGGGGAAACTTTAAGAAAATTTTTGGTATTGATTGGTCAAACCAAAAATTCTGAAAATTTTATGGATAGAAGATATATGTGTCTGTTTTCAGGGAAAATTAACAGCACTTCATTTGGAGTTTCGTAGCTCCAGTTACAAATAATTAAATGACTGTTGCTCAGGAAAATAGCTTGTAGTGAATATGTGATTTTGTTGTAAACATTGATGAAACTAATTGAGTTGCTTATAAGCTATTGCTGAAATTGATGTACAAGATAAATATATATATGTGTGGTAAAGCTGAATGGCTAGTGTGAAATATGTATGAGATATGTATATGTGGTAAAGCCGAATGGCTAATGTGAAATATGTATGAGATGTGTATATATTGTGGCCGAATGACCAAATGTGAAAGGTGTGTATATTTAGATATTTGATGAGACAAATGAATTACAAATATGACAGTCGATGTGAATGTTGTAACATGTGATTAAATGTACATGAAACTTGGAAATATATTCCAGGTAAGACCCGATGGCTACGTGTGGAGATTATGCCCGGGTAAGACCCGATGACTACGTGTAGGGATTATTCGAGCTAAAGGTCTCACTGAAGATTCGAGTAAAGCATAAGATTATACGACTTCATAGTAACAATTGGTAATAAATACGTTCAATGCGTTAAGTTGGTCAAGTATGTATTTTGAGATTATATTTAAGCTTGATTTGGATTAAATCACAAGGTTGTTATGTGATGCATATGTGAGTAAAGCAATAAGACTGTTCTATGATTATTGTGCATTTGGTCAATGTGAAAAGTTAGGTGAAAATATGTAATGTACCTATGTTTATAAGAGATCACTATCAAGTGAGAATTTATCTGCTTATTGTGTATTACGTAATTGTGTATATTCAACCAAAAAGGGTAGTATACCTAGAAAAAGGTTATATGAGAATTCGTAAGATCGACTTTTAATTTGGTTGGTCAGGTATGTGATAAATACTTGTACATGTTAGACCCATCAGAATTAAATCATGATTGTAAAGTGAAAAGCAAATATGAAAATGCCATATGAATATGTGAGTATTCGGTTATGGAGAAATATTATAGGATATTGGGGGATATACATTTTGATTTGTCCGATGAGGATAACTATAGATATGAAATGAAATGTTATATGTGAATCAAATAAACAAATTGGTTATATTTGAGTTCACTGGTTTTAAATTGCTTAAGACTTACTAAGCTTACAAAAGCTTACTGTGTTGTTATGTTTCTTTGTTTTATAGATTGTTGATTTTGGCCTTTTTGCTCGAGGATCGTCAGTAACTTGTCACACTATCACTATCCACTGTTTGGAACTGCTATGTTTTGGATTATCTTATGGCATGTATAGAATAGACTAGTAGTGGGAGGATATTTTGGTTAATGTATATAAGCCGTGCGAATATGACATCTTTTGAATGTTTACTTTTATAAGTTTTAAATTTTATCCCTGGTTGTGTCTACCAATTATCTTTACTCCAAGAAAATGTTCAAAATTTTACTGATCTGGCATGAGTTACAAGTCCGGTAATGCCCCTCACCTATTCCGGCGACGGTTACGGGATAGGGGTGTTACAATCAAAACCAACCCTATTAAATTTTTGACTTTTTGACTCCTATTGTCTCAATGGCCGACCACCCTATTGAAATGGGTTTATTTTCCCTTTAAAGACCCCTAATTATGATTCTTTAGCTATTTAACACCATCTGTTAGAAAAACAAAACTTTTTCCCTTTATGCAATTTAGTCTTTTTTCGCAATTGAGCATGCAATTGCTAAAATTATTTCACCAAAATTTTCATGCACAATATAATCATGCTACAAAACATAACATAACATTAAAAGTAATTTCTCTAACCTCGGCTTAGTGGTTCCAAAACTACTATTCCAACTAGGCCCAAGATCGGGTTATTACAATTAAGTTATGTCAAAATTAAAGTCTCAAATATGAACGAATATAGGGACCAAAATTAGAATTTAATAATTCTTGTGTACTCTTAAAAATGTAGATGGATTAGAACTGAAATTTAGCTATTATTTTTTCATGTCAAAAGAAAAGAAAAAGAAAGAGCGGATAGATGTCTAAATTAAGTCAAAAGAAATTATAAAAATAAAATCTCAAATTTAAGCAAAATATAATGATCAAATTTAAAATTTAATAATTCTTATTGTAACACCCCTAATCCGTAACCGTCGCTGCAATAGGGTTATAGAGCATTACCAGAGTTTACAGAACAATTATAGATAATTCATATCATTTACTATTCATATTAAAAAATAATCATATTGTCCCTTGAATGGACCCTCGAGGCCCTATTTGAACATTAGAATCAAATCGAGACTAAATCGGGATCTCAAAGAATTTTTTGCAAAATTTAAAATTTTTCTTTAATACAAGGGTCACACGCCCATGTGAGTAGGCTATGTGGCTCACACGGCCAAGTGACATGCCTATGTCTCAGGTCGTGTGGGGATTCGATGTGAGGCACACGGTCGTGTCCCAGCCCGTGTCCTTACCCACGTAACTCTCTGACTTATGCCACACGGCCTGCCACACGCCTGTGTGCTAGGCCATGTGGTTAATTTAATTTTCACAAATTAGGTGCAAGTTTCACACGGCCAAGACACACGCCCGTGTTCTAGGCCGTGTAGTACACACGACTGGACGCACACCCGTGTCTCTGCCTGTGTACCCAATTCTGAGCATTCTGTTTCTAAATTTTTAGACGCAGAGGACACACGGCTAAACCACATGCCCATGTGCCAGGCCATGTGTCACACACGGCCAAGACACCCACCCGTGTGTCTACTTATGTGGACAAAATAAAGCCCTTTCCTAGCCTTATTTCTCACCCAAATTTAACATTTAACCTACAGCAATATTTGCATATATTTCCCAACCAATTCAAGTCATATAAATTAGCAAACATCAATAACATGTATGAAATAACATTATATACATTCTTATGATCAAACTTACCTTTTAGTAAAGACTTATATTTTACCCTAATTCAATCTAACCAACCACATACATATATGTTAATCATGATATATATAACCTCATAATAATATACCAAAACAAATCATTATTAACCATTCCAATAGCTAAATTACAAACAACCATGTATTTTCCAACATTGCCCAAGTTAACCTATACATGCCATTATACCAAAATAAGATTGCATTTTATACCGAAACAGACTGGTGGATAGTGTGATGATACTCCGACCGATCTCCAACCTTTATGAGTTTCCCGAGCACTATAAAATAAAGAAAATAAAACCTAGTAAGTGATTAATGCTTATTAAGTTTGTATAACAAAAAGTAAACTTACCAATCATATTCATTTAAATAAGTGTAACAATAACATGCTTTCCAACAAATTAGCAAATTTGCCCAATCATATACATTCAAATAAGCAAGTTAGTCATATAATTCACATGTACATTAAGTAAGCATGGATGAGCTCATTATGCTACACTCCTTTCAGGTATTTCAAAAGTATTTGGGGCATAACTCTTTTAATCTCATAATTTCTCATGTCAGAAGTTTTGTTCATTGAATTATTGAAATATTGATGGATACTCAGGTAGTACGCACAAGGTATACAAAACTGTAAACCGTAAATTCATAATAAGGGGTATCCATTAGGACACTTAATCAGAGAGCACACTCTCGAGCCACATATCAGGATGCTCAGATGAGCCATGTAACTTATCCGGGCTAAACATGAAACTCATAAGAGTTTTATTCAGGGAGCTCATAGAGCTTATCAAGTAACTTCGAAGAGTTATTATTAGGGAGCACCAGATAAGGTAACAGAGAGTCCAAGCGAGTCATGTCAGAAAGCCCATAAGAGCTTATATCAGGACGTTCACATAGAGCTACGTTTGTGTCCGCATTATATGCTGGATCACAACTGATCGAATTATGTAACAGGACGCTCATACAGAGTTGCGGTAGTGCGCAACACATGCATGATCACTACCGATCAGGATGCTCGTAAGAACTATTTATCAAGATAATCAAGAGGGCTTTAAGAAGATTGCTCGTCCAAGCTATATTCCATCTACAACATATGCATGACCCATGTAATATGGGAAATCACATATATCCATCGAATTTCATTATTCAAACGAATCTTATTATTTTCTAAATATGATTAAAAATATGATTATTTCATTTTTTTTTACATTTATATAATTCATACAATCACATACGACATTCGATTCAAACATATAATTAAACACAATTCGGTTACACGAACTTACCTTGACACTTGTTTGTGTATGAAAATCTACGAATCTGAAATTTTTTCTTTTCCTCGATCTAATTTCGAATTTGAGTTTTCTAGATCTATATAAATGAATTTAATCATCAATTTATCAGATTTCATATTCAATTGGTTTCTATTTACACTCTAGGAAAAATTACCATTTTGCCCCTAAACTTTTCATAAATTTTAATTTCATCCTTAGGCTTAGAAAATGAAATTTATGCAATTTAATCCTTATTCCAAGCCTATCCGATTTTTACATGTCTTAATAACAGCCCATGAATTTCTTAAAAATTAAAATTTTTCAATGGGTTTTACAATTTTTCAATTTAGTCCCTAAATCACAATTTCATCAAAATTCTCTTTGTAAAAGTTGTTTATCTATCAACAACCTTTCATTTTCTACCATAAATTTCAAAATTTCAGCATATTCATCCATGGTAAAACTTTGTTACTTTGATAACTTTTCAAATTAATCCCCAAAAATAGAAAGATTAGATTATCCCGATCTCAAAAATATAAAAATTACTAAAAACGAGACAAGAAAACATACCTAATTAAGCTTGATTAGTTTCGTTTCTCTTTCCTAGGGTTTCCATGCAAATTTTGGGGATGAAGATGATATAAAATGATAACACTTCTATTTAGTTATTTATCATCCATTAATTTTTCCACTTTTCAATTTAGTCCTTGGCTTTTTCTAATTTTCCATGGATGAATCACCAAAATAACTTTTCTTTAATGGTCTAATTACCATATAAGGACTTCTTGTTTTGAATTCCATAGCTAATTGATCATTTTAGCTACTAGAACTCAACTTTTTCATTTTATGCAATTTGGTCCTTTCCCTAATTAAACACATAATCGGTAAAATTTTCTTATCAGAATTTTCATATAACATTCCTATCATAATGCGGACCATAGAATAACATTAAAATAAATTTTCTTTCTGACTCGAATTTGTGGTCCCGAAACCACTATTCCGATTTCACTGAAAATAAGTTGTTACACTTATATAAACTTAAAAAAGTAGAGTGATTAGAACTAAAATTTAACTATTATTTTTTCATGTAAGAAAAAAAAGTGGATAGGTGTCTTTTAAGAAAGGCCTTAGAGCTTTTTTATACTAATATCAAATCGAGAAAGGATTGTATGAAATTGAGATTCCATATCATCCCTATCTCTTTCCAATAGGAGAATGACAAATCAGATTTTGCTCCCTAATTTTTAGCAGTTTTAGTTGATTTTGAAGGAGGAAAAAATTGAAAATTAGGAGGAAAAATCTGATTTGTCATCCTCTTATTAGAAATGGATAAGAATGTCATGGAATCACAGTTTCATACAATCTCTTCTCGTATCAACTCACGTGCAACAATCATATATTATTTAATTTATTTCAAAAAAATTATAAAATAAAATAATTTATTATTTATTCTCTTAAATAAATATAAGAAATTATAAAATATTAAAATATTAAAATGCACATAAAATTGAAACTTATTGATTTTTTACTTTGATTTTTCTTTTTGTTTATTATAAGCCTCAAAGGATCATAGTCTTTTCTATATATTCTTTTCTTTTTGACCTTTTATTTTTATTTGATGCATGCATATAGTCTTCCATCACAATAATTTTTCATCCTTTGTTTCTTTTTATCTATTTTTTATGAGAAAAGTTTTTTCATCATTTCACTTATGTTCACTCAATGTCGAAGCCAGTATGTTAATCTTGAGGGGGTTAAGTTAAAATTAGACGTGCTACGTAACAATCGATTTAAACATATAAACAATCAATTCAAAATAAGCTTCCATCAATATCTTTTAACAACAACTTTTAATACACTTGATAAAATAAAAAACTATTGGTACATATATGTAAAACAAGCTTCAAAGATTCAAAATCTATAAAAATTTTGAAGAAAAACATATCTTATACTTAAAATTTGGTGGAAAAATGATGATTTTTCCTTCTTCTTTTCTTGCTAGGTACTAAGATGAAGAAGAAAGATGATAAAAGTTTGTTCATCTTTTCTTTTCCTTTTATATATATATATATTAATTATAAAATATTATTATTTTAAGTAAAATATTATATAAATATTAAATTATTATTTAACAAAAAATATCATTCAAAAGCCATAATGAGTGATTTTTTTATTATGAAGAACCAACTTTTTAATATTATTTTTAATACTATAAAAATATTAGAGAGGCCTACTTATATTTTTAAGAGGACTATAATATATATGCCAAGGGGGAAATTGAAAAAATCTTAAACCTTAAAGGGCCTACTTATATTTTTAGGAGGGCCATAGTATATTTACAAAGGACTAAATAGAAAAAAATTAAACTTTGGGGGGGAATGGCCTCCTGGGTCTCTACTTGGCTCCGCCGTTGTTTTTATGGTAGATGTTAGAAGATCTTCGTCATATATTTTAGTTTATTTTGCTATTAAATGCTTTCGAGTTTGCTGAGAGTCTTATTTCAAGTCCATATGGATGAAGAATACATATTTTTTACCTACACATGAAATCATGTTTTTGTTGTAGTTTGGTTCTCCATTGTTTTCTTTTCCTTTATGCATTAGGAAAAAATTGCAAAATTGTAAAATCTTCAATTTTTCATATTTAAGATGGAATTAAATTTACAAATAATTATTTACCCTAATAGTAATGAAAAACTATATATTTTGATATTGGACTACTAACAATCCTTTTTACTTTATCGAATAAAGTTATTGTAACTTCTAGTTATTTCGATAGATATCTAAAATGAAAAAAAAAGATGTTGCATAATGTTATTAAAGGATTGGTTGTAATGAATGAATCACTGTAAGCATAAATCATGGTTTAAACAAAATTTAAAAAGTGGAAAAATCAAACAAAAATACCTCCAACCATTGTCTAAACTAAAATGCCAAAATCAAGATGTTATAGTACCACTTGTCTAGCACATCAAACAAACAACGAGGACATCATATTTAGTTATACCAAAAACACGAAATTTAGAAAACAGAAAAAATCATTAATTTTCTAAACACCCAAAAACTTCACTAGATGCAATTGTTTTTAGAAAATATTTTTAATACTTAACCACCTCATTGTTTGGGGATTTTTATAGCGGCACCGATTCATGCCCCCACTATCACACAAACAACATAAATGTGGTGGGCAGAAACGTGGGAACAACCCTAGGAACCAATAACTACTGTTAGCAGTTCCAACAGTCACTGATGCAGTCAACTGAAACACCTCTATAATGATACTTTTGTTGACATTTGGGCATGTAAGATTTACTCCTTGGACTTTAGGATTTGGGTATGTAAGTCTTGTTCTTCAAGAAAGTATGTTTGAGCTTTAATATTGCTTCAGTAAACAATACATGCTGATATTTGAGTTCTCTACAAAATATAAATATGTAAGTGATATCATATTTTAAAAAATTCTCATAATAAGAAGTAGCAATAATGTATTATATCTTCTTCCATCATTATCATCCTCTGTAATCTTCCTGATTTTGATGGGCCAACAAATGTATTTGCAGCTTTTTTAGCCATAGGAGCTTCATCCCATATAATATAACATGTTTTTTTTAACAATTCTACAAACACCATCTTGTTTTGAAAAAACACATAAAGTTGTATCTTTGGGATTTAATGGCAAAATAAATCTTTAATATGTCGTCCGATCACCTGACATTATTGCAGCAACTATACCAGATGTTGCTATTGCTATTGCAATCATTCCTCTTGATCTAAAATGAGTAAATAAGGCTCGATATAACATTTTTTTTCCTGTTCCTCCAAGTCCATCAATGAAAAAGGCTCCACTTTTTCTTGAATTAATTCCATCTAAAATGCAATTTCTTGTTCAACAATTAACTTTGTTTGCATTTCATAATCTTCAAGAGGAATTTCCACTGATGTTTCACCAAATGTTTCTTTGTAAGTCTGTAATTCATCTTCAGTAGCATTTATTTATTATCAATAATATCTATTTTTAAAGAAAGGCAAATCATAAGTTTTGATTGTTAGACTAACAGTTAAAGAAGCTGTTATTCAGTAGCTAAAGATTGTTAGCTAGCAGTTATTAGTTAACTAGCAGTTATAGCCTTCATGCATGTAATCTATATATGTGAATGTATAGCAACCTCTTATGATATGAAAATATAGTATGAAGTATTCTTAACATGGTATCAGAGGTCCATCTCTTCCTGGGAACTGCTTCTTGATTTGTTGCGTGCCTTATGTCTTCCAGTCCATCTATTGAGTAGTCTGTTACATGATGGCGTCCGCTTTCTCCGATGGAGTTAACAGTCATTTCTTTTCTACCAAGAAGATCAGTGTCCTTCTTGATGATAACAACTATCTGCTATGGCATCAACAGATTCTTTTAGCAATTAAACGTTTAAGCTTCAGCATTTCATTGATCCTGGTACTGTTCCCCCCCTTAGACAATTCTTGATGATACTGGGGTATCACATCCCAATCCTAAGTTTGATCGGTTTGAGCAGCAGGATAGTGCGCTCGCATCTTGGTTGCTGTCTTCCGTAAGTCTTTTTGTTCTCCCTCATCTCATTGGTCTCAATACGAGTGCTTAGATTTGGACTGCACTTGTTAGTGTATATGGCAGCAAAACCATATCCCAGTTGATGATTTATAGACGCGCATTACATTCGCAACGTAAAGCTGATCTCTCCATGCGAGACTTCTTGATGAAAGTAAAAGGTTATTGTGATTGCCTTACTGGCTGCGGAGAGGTCATTAGTAACCAAGAACATGTCACTACCATTCTCAATGGTTTGTCTGCTGATTATGATTCTGTTGTTACAATAATTACTGCTAGTAAGGTTCCTTATAGTGTCCAAGATGTATCTATGATGCTTCTTGATGCTGAAGCACGCCAACAAATTACCACAGTGGAAACTCCTAGCTTAGCAAAACTGGTTTCTCATTCTCCTGAGGTGCATGGCAATGACGGTGGTTCTGTGCCAGCTTATTGACCCCCTTAAACACTTGTAGCAGTGGGCGTGGTCATTTTTTAGGCTCTCGTATGCAGTGTTAGTTGTGCGGGAAATCTGGTCACATGGTTGATCGTTGTTATTATCGTTTTGATATCTCCTACAAGAGCACTAACTACAGACTACCTCCCCTTCCTCCTCAAGCAAATGTGTGCATGTTTAATAGTGGCGCACCTATCTCGTCCTGGGTACTATCTCCTATGGCTGGTACATCTCACAACTTGCCCCAAGGATGGTTTACTTCACCTGTTCATGTTCCCATATAGACTAATCCAATTGTTGCTGGTTCTATGCATCCTGTTGGTTCACGTCAACAAGTTCCGTCAAATCCTCAGGCCCTTCTCGCTACGTCGAAACAGTTGCTGATAATGCTTGGTATCCTGATTCGGGTGTAACTCATCATCTCATAATCTCCCCTATTGCTCTAGGTGAAAGTGGTTCCTATACTGTCCCAGATAAAGTTTATGTTGGCAATGGTATGGCACTCACTGTTCGGTCTACTGGTCAGTCTTCTTTTTGTACTTAGTCCCGTGCCTTATTCATGAAATCCTTATTGTTTGTGCCTGGAAAAACCAAGAATCTTTTGTCAGTTTCAAAGTTTACAAAAGACAATAAGGTGATGTTTGAGTTTTTCCCTACACAGTGTCAGGTTCGATATCTTCATACTAGGGAGGTTCTACTTCGGGGTTCTGTCCATGATGGCTTGTATAGACTTACTCTACCTAGCCAGTTCAAGACTGTTGTTCGTTCAGCCTCAGCTCAATGTTTTGCTACTATTGCTACTGTGCCTCTGAGTCTATGGTACTCTAGATTAGGACATCCTTGTAATGCTACACTTAGAAAAGCTCTGCATCATTGTAATATCTCTTTTATTTCGAATAAAGACTCTCTCAGTTGCGATGTTTGTCACTTAGTAAAAGAACACAAGTTGCCATTTCCTAAGATATTAACTGAGTATTCTAAGTTGCTTCAGTTGGTAGTTGCCGATGTCTGGGGTCCAGCTTCGATCTCTTCTAACATATTTCGCTATTATGTTCTGTTCACTGATGCATGCTCTCGATATACTTGGGTCTACTTTTTGCATACGAAATCGAAAGTGCTTACTGTTTTTCCACTGTTTCACAAGTAGGCTGAAAGGGCTCTTGGATGTCCGCTTCTTGCCTTGCAAACTGATGGGGGTAGTGAATTTTAGGCATTAAAAGGGTACTTAGCTCAATATGGCATTCGACAGCGTGTTACCTACCCGTATAGTTCTGAGCAAAACGATTTTGTTAAACGCAAGCATAGACAGATTGTAGAGGCCGGTCTCTCCATGCTTGCACATGCCTCCATGCCTCTGTCCTACTAGAACGATGCGTTCAGCAGTGCAGTATACTTGATAAACAGGTTGCCTTCTTCTTCTTTAGGTAATATCACACTTTATGAAAAACTATTTCATGTCAAACCAGATTATTCTTTTCTTCGAGTTTTTGGTTGTCTTTGCTTCCCTAATCTAAGACCATTCAACAAACATAAGCTTCAGTTTCGCTCAACCCAGTGTATTTTTCTTGGATATTCACTTATTCATTATGGATATCGATGTCAAGATCAAGATGGCAAAACATATATTTCTTGTCATGTAACCTTTAATGAGTCTGTCTTTCCTTTTCAAACCACTAGTTCAAAGGTTGTTTCTCCTATACATTCACCACCTTCTAGTTCCAAACTTCTTGTACTGGCTCCCCATCACCTAACTACTCCCATCCCTTCTTCTAACACCATACCTGCTGTTTCCATCCGAACTTCACTTGATAACCTCCTGGTCAACACCTTCCATGTTGATTAGTCACTATGTAGGTCCACTTCTCCTAGTATATCCATCAATCATCCCTCAAATTTGAATTTGAATATACTTACCAATAGTTCGTCCCATCCATCGTCTTCCTTCTCAGCTCCTCTCAACTCTCATGCCATGATCACTCGTAGTAAAGCAGGTGTTTTCAAACCTAAAGCCTACTTGGTCAAAACACCTATTTATCAAGTGATACTCCTACTGAAATTCATGATGCTATGACAAATACACGATGGACAGCAGCTATGCATAGTGAGCTTCTAGCTTTACTTCAGAATAACATATGGACTCTTTGTCCTCTACCTGTAAATCGAAGAACTGTTGGTTGCAAATGGTTGTTCAAAGTCAAAAGAAAGGCTGATGGGATAGTAGAACGGTATAAAGCACGGTTAGTCGCGAAAGGCTTCTCTCAACATCCTGGTCTTGATTTTCGGGATACTTTTAGCCCCGACGTTCGAGATGCAACCATTCAAACTGTGCTTGCTACTGCTGTTATGAAGGTTTGGTCCTTAAGATAAATTGATGTAAATAACGCCTTCCTCAATGGTGATCTGACTGAAGAAATCTACATGGATCAACCTCCTGGGTTTGAGGTGTCTAGGATAGATGGTCAAAAGCTGGTGTACAGATTGAGCAAAACACTATATGGCCTGCGCCAAGCCCCTAGAGCATGGTTTCACACTCTCAAAAGTTTTCTGGTGACTCAGCTTGGTTTTAGTGCATCAAAGACTGATACCTCTCTGTTCATTCGAAGATCGTCTGACAACATCTTACTTCTTATGGTCTCAAAGATCATCTGACAACATCTTACTTCTTATGGTCTATGTTAATGATATTGTTATCACAGGGAGCTCAAATGCTGCTATTAATAATGTGGTATGTCAGCTCAACAAAAATTTACTCTCAAGGATATAGCTTAGCTGAGTTTCTTTCTCGGCATTGAAGTTCAGCACATGACACAAGGGATGCTCCTTAGTCAAAAGAAATATGTGTGAGAGATACTTTCCAATACTGAAATGCTGGGTGCAACTGCTACACCAACTCCCATGGATAGCACACCTAAGTTGACTACAGTAGATGATAGTCCTCCGATTCGTTTCCTGATGCACATTTATATCGAAGCACAATAGGTATGCTTTAGTACCTATGTATAACACGGCCAGACTTATCGTTCTGTGTTAACAAACTAAGCCAATATATGAACCATCCGGGTGAAAATCACTGGAAAACTGTGAAACGAGTTCTCCGATACCTTAGTGGGACTGTTGATCATGGCTTGTATTTTTCCAAAGGAAATATTGAAGTAGTGTGCTACTCTGATGCTGACTGGGCCTCATCAGTTGAAGACCGCCGTTCTACTACATGTTATGTGGTATATCTAGGACCCAACCCTGTTGCATAGAGCTCTAAAAAGTAACCTGTAGTATCACGATCATCTTCTGAAGCAGAGTATCGCAGTCTAGCCAACTGTGTATCCGAGCTGCTATGGGTTAAACAACTACTCAATAAAATCGGTCTGACACTTTCTCAGACACCTGTAGTCTGGTGCGACAATACCTCTACAGTCTCCATAGCTGCAAATCCTACTCATCATGATAAAATGAAACATGTTGAGATCGATCACCATTTTATTTGAGAAAGAGTTCTTGATGGTACCTTACAGTTTAACTATGTTCCCTCGGCTAAACAGATTGCAAATGTCCTTACCAAACCAATTTCCCCGAAGTAATTTGTCTTATTTCGACAAACTCTTAAAGTTCTCTCAAAAGCTGAAGAAACCAGGGGAATGTTAAACTAACAGTTAAAGAAGCTGTTATTCAACAGTTAAAGATTGTTAGCTAGCATTTATTAGTTAACTAGTAGTTATAGCCTTCATGCATGTACTCTATATATATGAATGTATAACAACCTCTTATGATATGAAAATACAGTATGAAGTATTCTTAACATTGATAGTTTTGCCCATAACTGCCATAAAAGTTAGAAAAAATAAAATTATTTAAGATTTTATTTTCTAAATGTTTTCTCAAAACTTTATATTTATTTTTAATAAAGAAATATTATTAAAATAAATAAGGGTATTATTGTTATTATTTATCTTCTAAGAAATAGTTGATACTTTTTAAAGTGTTTGATTTAATTGTAGCCTCGCCATTTGCATGTATCTTTTAAAAATCTTCAGAAATGACATCAAAGTATACATCCCATAGTCTTCTTACATTTCCTTGTTCACAATGTTTCAATATCACTGCAAATCATTTTCCAAGTCTTTGTGACATTTGATATGTACTTGCTTCATTTCAACAATGTGATGTGCTCTCGTTTGATTCATTTCAACAATGTGATGTGCTCTAGTTTGATTTCAAAATTCCTCTATTTTCTACAACTTCTTTAAATGATAAATATGAAGAACCATTTACGGTTAAAAAATCTTGAAATAAAGTTGGACCCGTACCATGATTCAACAATAATCTAAGGTAGAATTTTTCACCTTCTGGATTAGCACTATTTATATGATCAATGAACTCTCTACTTCATTATTCTCTCCATTCTTGTGTTTTCTTATGGGTAAACTATCAAAATAGTAACTTTTATTTGCCTTAAGTTACATTTTAGTCACTTATGTTTGAAATGTTGCGTTTTAGTTATTTATGTTATCATTTTGCTACGAAATGGTCACTCTGCCGTTAAGATCTGTTACCTCCCAAATGGCAGTCCGACATGGAAGTGAAAATGTATTTTAAATGCCAAAATGGATGTCTAATTGGGATGAGAAAACTTAAATTCTTTTATGAAAATAGAATACAAAATTTTGGGATGTACAGCGTGAATAATTTGGGTTTTAGGGCAAATTTTGTATTCTATTTTTATAAAAAAAACCTTTTCTCATCCCAGCTGGACATCCACGTTAGCATTTTAAACCCATTTTAATTGCCACATCAGACTATCATTTGGGAGGTAACAGATATTAATGATAGAGTTACCATTTCGTAACAAAATGATAATATAAGTGACTAAAATGTAACATTTCAAACATAGGTGACTAAAATGTAATCCGAAGCAAACAAAACGACTATTTTGATAGTTTATTACTTTCTTAATCCATATATAATGCTCTGGAAACTCTTTATACTCTTGCTTTGTTATGTTTTGCACATGTTGCAAAGTACTCTATGAGCATTGTTCTTAATATATGATCCTATCTCAAAACATACTCTAGATTTTGATTTTTCGAATAGCACACAATTTATTTGTTTTGAAGGTGTAAGTGTAAACTAATGACTATAGGAGATATTTCATTTAATTTAGATTCAAATCCTTCATAAAACTTCTTTTGGAGAAACCCACAATGCATCTTGAAACTGTTTTATTTCATCAACGGTATTTTCTCCATTATCTCGTGTAATTTAAACAAATTTATCATGTCCTTTATATATATACATATATTCTTTTTTATATTTTTCAATCCGATTCATTCCTCGCACATGAAACCATGACTTGTGGTTGATAAAATTTATTTTTTCGCCCCGCAGTAGGGTGTATTCGCGATCCTAACAGATTTGCCAGCAAGAACTAGCTTCCCCCTGCAACCCCAAGATCTTATCGAATTCCAGCTTTTGTTACCAAAATGAGTAACTTGTCAGGGTGGAACGATTGATCTTTTATTTTATTAAAAATAAATAATATAAATCGAGGCCAATGGCTATAAGGTTCTATGGTGTAGTGGTTAGCACTCTGGACTTTGAATCCAGCAACCTGGGCTCGACTCCCGGTAGGACCTTTTATATATAGTTCACTTCTATTCCGCATCTCCAATAATTTAGAATTTTTCATTTATGTTGATATAGATATAAGTTGTATCCAACCAACATCTCCAATTATTTCGATTCCGAGTGAAAGTTAAGTTTTAATTCATAAAATTTTATTTATATTTGTATAAAGTGTTGAGTGCAATGATTAGACACATTATATTTTTAAGGAAGAACATGGTTTGAATCTTGAAGACAATATTGTTGAGAAAAGTAGCCACAATCCTTGAACATAGACTATAGCACAGACAAGAGAAATATATAAATTAACAAAAATATTTTTGGATTTGATAAATTCATGTAATTTAAAATATTCATTATTTTATAGGACTTGATTAATACATAATTGAACTTATACATAATCAAAATTAAGCATTAATTTTAACTTAATATCCAAAGTGTAGTCATTCTCGAATTTAGGTCATACAGAAAAAATTATTTGTGTTATCTTTGCTAAACAATTCTAATTTGATCTATCAAATGTGAAATAAGATAATTCAAAGTGTATTTAGCAGCTAAGAAACAATCCTACATTCTATATGAAAACAACTCTTCAATCGGTATGAAATGATCTAAACCTAATAATGCTTGAATCTCATTTCTGATTTGAAAATTTACAGCTTTCATAAATTTGAACCAGCATGCAACAAATTAGTTAGCTGTTTCTAGCACTATCTCTTCGATCTCGTCCACGCAAGAGTTTAGTGATAATATCGACGACTTAATGTATGAATGTATATCCAACATTCAATTTGAAAGGGTATCAAACATTGTTAGAGAAGCAGCTCCTTGTACTATGTTCGATGAATCAGGCACTAAATAATAAGTGATCGTCCTATTCATTTTATTGATAAAGAAATTTTAGGAAGGGTTGCGCCAGGGAAACTGAATCAAGTTGCTTAACTATGAGTAGACAAGACAGAAGGACATCGAATTTGAGATTTTCATAATCATTTGCTCCATGAAAGGCAAAGCAAACAGCTACATCGAACACGTACATGTTCCCTTTTTTCCAGTTTTTTTTACGTATACTCACGTTTAAATATGTGTAAATGACTTATAACTTGTTTTATCATTACAAACTTTTTTAATAATTGATAACGGCAAATCATTTTGTTGTAATCAATAAGTAGAAGATTAAAATACGTAACAACATTTTATGGTTATGGTTAATATTTTAACATTTAACAATAATTTATTTTGTTATTACAAATTTAATTAATAATCCATAACGATAAATCGTGTCGTTGCAATGAATAAATATAAAATTAAATTAAGTAATAACATTTTAAGGCTATTACTAATATTTTAGCGTTTAACAACTCTTCTAGTCGTTACAAATTTCATTAACAATTCACTTTGTTGTAACAACATTTTAAGGTTCTTACTAATATTTTAAGGTTTAGCAACAACTTGTTTAGTTGCTATACCTTTTACTAATAATTCATCACGACAAATCGTGTTGTTACTATTAATAGAAAGAAAATTAAATTACACGACATATGTTAAAGTCATTGCTAACTTTATAATATTTAGCAATAATTTAATTTAGTTATTGTAATTAGTATCTTAAAAAATTAAATTTAACATCTACAAATTAAATACTCATTTTTCTTGTAGTGTGTACGAGAATAACCAATCATCTGCCGAGTTTAATGTCTTTGAAACAATGGCCAAAACTGTGAATTCTAATGTCAAAAGTTTCCATATGTTTTCATGCATAATTAAAAGGTCCACCCTAAATAAGAAAACTAACATACATCATCATATAGGTTGTGGACATTTAACAGAAAAGGAAAGGCAGCGGTTTTCCACCATAAGAGGAGGGGGGGGGGAGTTGCTGGTTTTGCAAATTGTTTAGCTGACAAAGACAATTCATCAATGCAGTAAGGTCCACTTCGGTTTTATTATAATGGGACACAAAACCAATAATATCTAAAATGTAGCGGAGAGCATTTTGACGCCATGTATTTCATCAATAATTTATCCACTGCCATGTCCACCAGGGCGGCATGCATGCAGTTGAAACCAAGTTGATGAGTACTGAATGTTGTCTTCGTGGCTTGCACTTGTTTGAATTTTCCAAATCTGTGTTTTTCTCATGGAAGCAATTTTCTGTATTGGAGAAGTTGCAGACAAGTCAAATGTGCAGAAGAAGACAAAGCATTAAAACCAAAAAGCTTATGTCTGTCTTTCGAAAGGTGACATTTAATAAGTTAGGGTTGGAATTGTTGGGTTTTCTAACACTTTTCTTCTATTAGCAAGTTTCCCTCCATTAACAAGTTACAATCCTTTCCTATATAAAAAGAAAAGGTTGTCTGATACAACAAGATGCAAGATCTTTGTTAGTGATTGACTGTTAAGGAAAAAAGTGGTTAATGGTATATTTAAGGACAAGGCTGTGCAGTTGAAAAGATGCTCATAATTGAATGTATTTGATCTGCTCTGATTTATTGTTTTAAAATGGAGAATTTAAGAAGTGACAATATGTTTTTCTGTTTTGCTTTGGAATCATAAATTCGTCATCATTATGTAATAATCTGACCAATCTTTTGCTCTTATAATGAACATATAAAGGCTAATTGCAGATAATCAAAGAGTCAAGTAAATGTCCTTAGATATATGCTTATTTTCGAAGTTTCTTCCAAGTAATATTGATTTCCTATCCAAAAACAAACCAAAAATGGAGAAGACCTGACTCTATCCAGGTACCATCCATTTTAATTCGAAAATCAAAAGATACCTGAAGTTAATTTTATATCAAAAATGGATTGTCATAAAATTTTACCGTAGGATTGGACGTACATTAAATCATTTCAAACCACCAAGTAGCCAGTGGAAGGCCTCGGTAGATAAACACACCCGTGTATATACAGGCAAGCACGCGGTATCACATTAATGTTAACCACTATATAAACAAGTGGGTTCATAAAGCACAACTTCAGCCTAAAACTTACTTAGTTCTTCCTCACACAGTGCTTTATTATATGGAAGAAAAGAGCATGAAGAAAACATATACAACAAGGAACAACAATAAACATAGCATGGAGAAGCCAAAAGGCTTGCATGAAGCAGCTGCAGCGAGTAAAAAATCTCCGAGAAACAGTTATGATATTGAAGTTCATCCAATCTCCTTTCATGGGTGTTCAGTGTTGTGGGATTCTGATTCAGATTTAGGAAGTAAAAGTAGGGAGAAGAAAGCTTATCCATTGCCACAGCCTTCAGCTTCTTCATGTAGGGCATCAATGGAGTCCCATCAAAGGGGTTCAAGTTTTGGTTCAGAAAGGGTGTCAGTTTCAAGTGTTACCTCAAATGAATCTTCTGATGATGATGATGATGATGATGATATTCATGGGGATTTCAGTTCCTTCAGGTTTGTAGCTTATATTCTCAAGTTCCTTAAAAAACTTGTTTCATCTTCTGTTTTGCTCATGAAGATCAAATAATAACTATCTGATACAGATTTTAGTGAAAATTCCATAAATTTCCACTCAATACTGGTTTGATTTTCAGAAAACTTCACCCTCTTTGTTTTATATTTCTTTATCAAATTATATACAACATTAAAAAATAATGAAAATATTGAATTATTATAAAATTAAATTATATTTAACTTTTAAGTAAATTTAGGCATTTTAAACTAAAAAGAAATTGATTAAAAATTAAAGAAAAAAATGATAAAATGAATTGCTTCAATGTTACAGTAAACAATCGAATATATTTAGCATAAAAAATTATTAACAAAAACAAAAAAGTAAAATAGAAGATATAATTATCATTTATGACAAATTATTTAACATATAATTTATAATTTAAGTGCCTGAAAAGCTATGTGCAGAAATGTGTCGGTTATCATCTACCAAACTTGTAATACTAATTAATGTATTTTCTTTTGCCTTAATGAAGAAAAGGCAAATATAATAGCTGGATATTTTATACCGTTCATCTGGTGGTTCCCCTGTTGTTAACATCATTAAAGCTACGGTGCTCACATGATTCTTTTAGAAAATATTAATATAAAAACTCTGATATATAAGTGACATAGTTTATGATTTGGTTGCAGAGTATATGAAGAAAATAACAGCAACTTATGGTCAAAAGGCTCAAATTCAGGATCAAAAGCTTCGTATATGCATCAATCACCTCGATATCTGTCACCATGGGATGCCAGTTTAGAGTCCCCAACTGAGAAACATCCATGTCATCGTCTTCCCCTTCCTCCTCCTACTTCACCTAATAAACCTCCAAAGAAATCTCCATCTAAATGGAAGAAAGGGAAGCTTCTAGGAAGAGGGACATTTGGACATGTTTATGCTGGATTTAATAGGTAAAATATTTGATATAATTTCATTGCCCTTTCATATGAATGAATTCAAAAGAAAAAGCTTTATATATTACTTTTTCCAACAGTGAAAATGGAACAATGTGTGCAGTGAAGGAAGTTAAGGTCATTACAGATGATCAAACATCAAAAGAATGTCTCAAACAACTGAACCAGGTTGGTCTGGTTTTTACAAAATCTCAGTGTCTTAAAACATCGTTTCTTTCATGGCAATGTTTGGGGGTTATTGATTAGAATCTTTTTCTTCTAATGCGAAACAGGAGATATCCTTGCTTAGTGAGTTGTCTCATCCAAACATTGTCCAAAATTATGGGAGTGAACTGGTTCGGCTTGGCAGCCTTTACATGTCTATTAATCCAATTTGTTTACAAGTTTGGTCAATAAGTTGAAACAATCCAAGTTTAATTTATGCAGGGATCAGACAAGCTTTCGGTTTACTTGGAATACGTTTCAGGGGGTTCAGTACACAAATTACTAGGTGAATATGGACCATTCAAGGAACCTGTTATCCGAAGTTACACAAGGCAAATACTCAGTGGCTTGGCTTACTTACATGCAAGGAATACAGTACATAGGGATATCAAAGGAGCCAACATACTGGTAGATCCTAATGGTGAAATCAAGCTTGCTGATTTAGGAATGGCTAAACATGTACGGATTTAACTATTAACATTGTGTTTTTAGTAAGGGAAGATGTTTCTGATGAATTTGTGTTTTAAAATCCAGATGACATCTTGTTCTTCAATGCTTTCTTTTAAAGGAAGCCCTTATTGGATGGCACCAGAGGTACCTATTCTTCCATATCTATTTTATACAATTTTTCTCCCATGTTTTAGAAGTTGTTTAATCTTAACATCCACTGATCTTTCCAGGTTATCATGAATGCTCATGGATATAGCTTAGCTGTTGACATATGGAGCCTAGGGTGTACAGTTCTTGAGATGGCGACATCAAAACCTCCCTGGAGCCAGTACGAAGGGGTACGAGCGCCGTTATCACCGATATTTATTGTAATTGATCATGATGACATCCATTGCAATTATAACCAAGACCCCTAAATTTTGTTTATTTTTGTTTATGTCGTTTTTAAACCAGGTTGCAGCCATATTTAAGATAGCAAACAGTAAGGGTTTTCCAGAAATCCCTAATAACCTTTCAAAGGATGCTCAGAATTTCATAAAGCTTTGCTTGCAAAGGGAACCAACTGCACGCCCTACAGCACTGCAACTGCTTCAGCATCCCTTTGTCCAAGACCAATCTATGGTGGAACCAACAAAATTCAATTTGGTTGATGATAGAAGAAGACCTTCAAAGGGCTCATGGTAACTGCTAAACATCTCATGATCTTGTCCTTGTCCGTACTTATAGTTGTCCCACAAAAAGCGTCTCACAAGCAGAAGAGTAAATTCATCTAACTTTGAAATCTTGTCATTGATTGCAGGGATGAAATATCACTTGCTTCTTCTTTACCCGAATCACCTTGCTGGAACTCGACTCATCGTTCATCTTATCAAACATCTTATTAGTTGGTTTCATTCAGCATCAATGTAGAAATCCCCTGGGATCCCACACGTTATGTAAGTAAAGTAGAGGCATTATGTTTGAAATTTTCCAGAGAGGTGAGAAGCAAGAAATGAGGTGATAGATTGGCTTGTGAATGTCAACTTTGAAGATGTAAAGTAGATTGCTTGTACATATTAGGAGGTTTTGTATTTGTTAATATAATTATTTGTTTTCGGAAATGAATTATATGCATCAAAATAAGTAAATTTATGAATCAAAGTTTATGCTATTGGGATTAGCTAGGAGTCAAATTGTAGCATTTATTTTGGGACAACTTTAGAATGAAACGAACCTACCTAGACCTGAAATCGTACTCCAACCGCCTTTGATTTCATCCAACCACTATTTTGATTAATTACATTATTTTAATAAACTTAGTTATAATATATTAATATCTATTTTGATATTTGCATTTCTTTTTTATATTCGAACTTCACAATTATATTCATTTTTATCCTTCAACTTAAAAAATATAAAAAATTAATGATGATGTAAAATAATTTTAAAGTGTCACACACAGTGTTCTAATAACCAAACCTAAGGGTGTTCACAGTTTCGTTAAAACCGAATTAACTGACCGAACTGGCCTAATTCGGTTAATCGACCGATAGACGAATTTAGTTTGATTGGAGATCGATTAATGATTTTTTCTTAAATTTTAGTTATTGGTTAATTTGGTTCATAATCAGGTAATTAATCGAATTAATCAATTAACAGAAATAAATAATCCATTTGGAACATTACATAAATCTTGAAAGTTAACAATTGTCAACTTTCAGGATTTATCAAATGTTCCAAATGTTTTATTTGTTGTTTTCGCTTCTATTTAAAATTTTTTGAACTATTAAAAAAATGAATATTAACAACGTATTTTTTAATATTTTATACTTATTTTAATCAGAAGACAAAAAAATATGAATTTCAATTAATTCAGTTAACTAACTAAATTAACCAAAATATTTTAGTTCAGTTTAATGTTTTTAAAAAAAAATCATTCCAAATAACGGTTAAAGAATTTTACATTTCCTGTAATTTGGTCAATGGTTATTTGGTTTGGATATTAACAAATCAACCGTTTGAACATTCCTAACTAGACCAATAATTGAACCAATTAAACTACTAATTTTTTATATACATATATTTGATCGATTCAACTGTTAAACCAACAATAATTAATAATTAATAAAATTTTTAAAAAAAATTATTAAATCGGTTCAACCTATTCAATTATTAGTTTTTGTTTCAATTTTTTTTTATTAATTTTGAGCAATTTCTAATTCAATCGATTTAAACAACCCCTTTGTTTGAACCAATGTACCAATCAATTCTCAATCCAATCAATCCGATCAACCGACCAATCTAGTCATATTTCAAGAACAATAGTTACAACATCAAATGTTAACGTTAACGGAATCAAATCCCAAAGTGATCTAAAAAAAATTCAAATACTAAAGTGGACATAATTGGTAAATTCAAAGTCCAAAATTTATTTCATCCTAAATATTTATTAAAAATATCAGTAAATCCATATTATTATAAATATACCCTAATCCTAATACATAGCAGTACTAATACTAGGAGAAAAACAATATGTTCACTAATATGATACTACCTTGGCTGAAACGCAATTAAAAATATGCATGTACACCACCAGTTTTATAAGCTAAATTCTTCAGATTAATATACTTAATCCATGTCCAATATATAGCCAGTCACAGACATACCTGAATAGAGATGTGCTCCTCCAAAAACCCTCTAAATAAAAATCTTAAACAAAATTTGACATATTCGTATCTGAAACTCACACCCGAATACCCGCATCTAATGGTCATACCCGAGTAATACAAAGCCAAATTTACAACTGAGTTCATGTCCAGCTGATCAAAACAACGAAAGATCGTAAAAGAAAAGAAATGGTATATGCACTAACATTAGTTTTTAGCCCCAAATCAAAATGAATAATCCTGCAAATCCGATTTTGAGTCACTCAATTCCACATCAGCTAAGCACTCTTCTGCAGTAAGAGGAGGAAGTTGCCTGGTTTTCCGTTTTAAATTATGCTTGTGCCACTCACTCTTAAAGTGATCCCTGTACTGTTTGGAATCCCCCACAAATGCATTGCATGTGCTGCACTTATGTTGCTTTGCCTCCCCTTCAGCATTCCCATTTCCTGAATAGATGGTATGCTTTTGTATTTTCTCACTTAGTTGGATAACTGAATCAGAAGATTCTGGGGGTAAACGTGATGATGCTGACTTGGCCGAATCCTTGGGCAGCTGTGATGATATATCCTCATCATCGTAATTATCCACTTGCGTATCCCCCTCGGCATGTACAGACACTGAAAGTATTTCCAATCTACCCTGTAAATTCCTCACAAGGGAGTCACATTCTCGGAAAAGCCCTGGTTCTATTTCACAAATCTGAAAAACCAGCAAACAAGAGCTTAAGTACTTGAAAAAGAAAACCCTAAGATAAAAGGAAAAGCACACAGTTAAATAGATATCAACAGCCAGCTCAGTCACTTGGATAAACTAATTTAATCCCAAAAGTATTAAGTAATGATAAAAACAGAAGTGACAGACATGTAAACATAATGGTGCTAATTAGAAAGTTCCAGATATGCTTCTCAAATGTACTGATGCACATATAACTTTAGTGTCTATGACCACTCGAGTGAAGGTCAATCAGAAATTATGGGTGCAAGAAGCATGGAACTAAAATAAGAGTAAAATTCCCAATCGGGTACAAGCTTCTACCTGCTTGACAAAGTTTATGCTCATGCATGGTTAAATATGCCTTCACATTATTTGGCTTCAATCATGTAGTTATTAAAATCAACAAAAATCAAAATTAACAAAAAAAAAATGCATCAACACTATTCAAGCATCCTTGCTTGACAAATTATCCTAACTTCCAATTTTGATGGATTCAATTCGTGACATTCACATAACTAGCGAAAAAAATGATGCTTGAATAACTACCCAAATGGAGCATCCAGGCAAATACCTTTAAATATATCAGTAAATAATGCTAAAAATGTGGTGAACTTATAACCATTGTTAAGAGAACATTGATAAAATGACTAAACCAAGAGTGAATGCTTCTCCTTGAGGAAACAGAGGAAGCAGCTCACTTACTACTGACAGCTGAGTTCCGGATTCATCTTTTGAAACAATGGTAGCACCCCATTCATTCAGCTTCTCACAAAGAGAATGAAAGTTCTGTCCAGGAACTATGAGTCGTAATCTCATGGGCGACCGTTTTATGGGGAAGTTATTCTGAAGCTGACGAATAACCTCTAGAGCCTGAGAAATATAAACCATCAGGCAAAGAAGAAAACACAAAAAGCCATCATATTATACATGAAATTCAACTAAAAGAATACAACTCCAATGAACAAGAATACAACTCCAATGAACAACTTTATGTCAGGCATAACTACGCACATCTAAATATGAATTAAAGCAAAAATAATATATCTGATGCTAAATCAATTGGAGAAGCATTACTCAACATGGCATGAAAAATTCCATTGAACAAAGAAGATTCATCAGTTTCTTTTGCTAATCCATAACTAAATACTTCAACAACAACAAAAAAAACGACCTGCTTTTTGGAACTACTATTGGGATCAACAGCGAAATGAATTTCATGCATTAGTCTCTCAATCATACTAATGGTGTAAGGGCGATCAGTTTCAGGATTGATGGTTTTTTGCATGACAATCGTCGCTATATCCCGAAACTGACTCGAAAATTGCGATTCCCTTTCCTTCCCAGCAACTTGTAGCTCCCCTTTCTCCAAAATCTACCACCCAAACAAAAACCCACAATCAGCAAACAGAGAATTAACCAATAATAATTTTATCTTAGTAAAATAATTGAAATTTTAGAATTACCTCCAAACAAATTTTAGTCTGATCATCAGTCCCAAAAGCAGCAACCAAATCTTTGGTCTTAGCAAGAACCCCTTTCGAAACATTGGAGTAAACCGTATGGGACTGTAGAACCTCGTCCACATCTTTCTCGCTGTTGCAATAAAATTCTTTCCCTTTTTAAAAAAATTTAATCAAAATTCAATAACAACAATTAGTAAGTGAAATTTGGAAACAAAAACTTACACCCGGGAACGCCATGAGAGGACTTTGTTTTTGTAGCAAGCGATTTCAAATCGCATGCCGTGTTTCTTCAAACGCACGACGGCCACATTCGTCAGCCGCTTTTGCCCTATCGGTTGCACCAGCGTTTTCGACATTCTTCTTTTTATCTCTCTAGCCCCCTCGCTTCTTTCCCTCCTATTATATACCAGATCTTCCAGGTTATGTTTAGGACAAATTCTGCTACCAGTCCTTATACCATGCGTAAATTTTAAATTTAATCTTTATATTTCAATTTGATATTTTTAATCGAATATATATTAAATTCTTTCATCTAAATTCTCTTATTTTTAAAATCTTATAGGTAAAAAATATTACCAGATTATTATTTTGACATAATTTTTATAAAACAATAACTATTTTAATTAATGGATTTAATTATTAACTTTTGAGATAATATTAAAATAAAAAATATTAAATTAGAGAAAAATATTTAAATTCACAAATTATACTTAGTATGATATTAACATAAAAATTTAACTTATTCAATTAATTAATTAAGTTCTATCATTTAGGTTAAGAATTAAATTTCAAATTTAAAAAAGTACACAACAATTAAATTGTAATTTACACATAGTACAAGGACTAACAGAAAATTTTGACTTTATATTTAAAAGCCGCAGAAGGTTAAAAACGCACCGCTTGGACCTTAAAGAAACCCGGTTCAACCCAATTCCCAATCTTAGTTAGCAATTAGCACAAGGGTTCAGACTATTTTCCATTACTCTACTTTTCCAATTCCATTCTCTGCCGAATTGCCCATATTTGTTAAAAGAAAAAATAGAAAAAGAAAAATATTGTTTGGGTTCCCAGAAAAAAAATTTAGGGAGAGACTAAGCAGATTTGTTTTTTTAAAGAAGAAAATGGCGTCTCTAAAGGAAATGAGTGAAGAGGCAATTCCAGAGGAGGAAAAGAAGGAGAGGTCTAATTATTTTGATATTTATGGACCTCAAGTACTCTCCCTTTTTCTCTTGCTTTCAAGTTTTATGTACAGAATATATTGATTATCTTTAGTATAATGGGGGAATGGAATGAAACTTGAAGCCTTCCCTTTTGCAGGCAAAAGCAGAACTTGTTTTCAAGACGCCAGAAGCTGACAGTACTTTGAATTTGCAAGTAAGTTTCTTAAAACTGACGTTATGAGGGGGAAAACCATTATTTATACTCTGAGAAACATAGTTGAACTTTGGGGATTTTTGTTTTGGTACCAGGATGTTCAAGGACTTGTTACCTGGGTTCTTGCCGATGGATTCATGCCTTCCTGGGTCTTTATTAAGGTAAAGAATATAATGTTATGTATTAAACTTTATTATTGGTTTCCTCATTAATGAGTGGAACAAAGTCTTTCATTATTGGGTTTTATAAAAAACATGTTCTTGTTTTACATTGTTTGCAGAATAAGCCGCTGATACCGAAAGTTGTTATGCTTTATGTCCCTGGCTTGGATGCAGCTTTGTACATAGCTCAATCCATGAAACTTTCTGGTTTTAAACAAAGTTGTGGCAATCCTCGGGCACTTTTAGCACTTAGGTTCGTAATGATTTTGTTTCTGCATTTCCTGTCTATGATGCAATGTGCTGTGTTTATGAGTTCTGTTGTTTTTATAGTTGTGTATCAGATGGGATGCAGACAATAGACGCACTCCTAACGTGCAAAGTGAAGAGAAAGAGAAATGTAATTGATTCAGCAAGGGATGTAAGCCAATCAGCCGAACAAGGTGCAAAATCCGTCTTTGCTTGGTCTACTTCTTTGTTTGCATAAATTTCTTACTTGTATGCTGGAATTAGGTGCTTGACAGGGTTAGTTGATTTTCGTTAGAGGATTGCTAGTCCAACTTGTGTGACTAGAAAAGAAAAGCTTTGGGGACCTTAAACATGTGCCATGTACTCTTCTGGTGGTCTTAACTAATTTTCATTGAGACAGAATGAAGGTATTTCAGCTGTTCCACACTTGTTGATAAATGGTGTTCCCAGTTCTTTACTATTCACTCTGAGTTGGGCTGCAATCCTTAAATCATGTTGGTTATTTATCATATCAAATAAGGTTATTGGGAGTGTAAATTCTCTGTGAGAAAGAAAATATTCAAATAAGTAGAAAGGCAAATTCGTAAACAATTATGTTCTGTTCCAGTTTACTTTTCATATTTGTAAAATCAAAATCATAGTAATCATTCACTATCTTGATTAAGATTTTTTCTTTATAATGTCTACAATTATCAAAAAGTTATATTTAGGAGATGAGATGGTTCCTATTATGTTGCATAGGTTATGTTGCCACTTGGCAATCCTTTTGTTGCTTTCAGCATCACAACATTACAAGGTTTTGCTTAGTAACATCTTAACTTATTTGCGGATTTTTACCAACGCAATAACCTGTTGATTATAAAATGACATCTTTATGCAGAAACATCCATCTCTTCAATGGACTCTGCAGAAATCTTGAAAGACATTCCTTTCCCCATTTCATATTATACGCTTACAGCAAAGGAACTAGAAGACAATGGATTTTGTTATGATCAACCAGGTTTGCTAAATGTTTTCTCTGACTGTTACATATACTTTTCTTAGCATCTTAATCTTGCTTCTTCATTGTTCAAATGTCCTTGGTTCATTCTTGGATTTGTTACATGTAGGTTTTCTTTGTACTCGTCCTGCTCCTGATGGATCTTCTCCTTATGAAATGTTGGCACTTGACTGTGAAATGGTAAATCCTGTGTGTTAGCTTATGACTAGATCATGATGTCTTTTTTGCTTCTTTATTGTGAAAGAAGATAAAATCATGTAAACTATTAGTTGGAGAATGTACAGTGACAAGATATTGTTGCTTTCTACTGAAGAAGTTAGATAAAATCCTACATAAAGCTTGAGAGCTTTGCCTAGAATTTCCTTGGTACACTAATTTTCTCTCCAGACCCACCTGTGGCTTAAAACGTTCATCTCTGATCTGAATTTATGTGATTGTTTGCTCAAGTAGAAAATAAATTACTATATACTCTGGAAAATTGCGCTTCTTACCTTCTGCTCTGGCTATTAAGTTTTCTTGTATTTATGTAGTTAATTCTGTGTGCTCATCATGATGGACTTTGTTTTCTTTCTCTTATTTTTTGTCTGCTTACGTTAATGCAGTGTATAACAAGTGAGGGTTTTGAGCTTACAAGAGTGACCCTGGTTGATATTGAAGGACAGGCATGTTGAATGGAATCTTTTCTCTCTTTTCTTTTTCTTTTCTAATATTTCTTATCAGTTTCCTAGCCAACTATTTGTCAGTTTCTTTTAGATAATTTTGCTAGTGGCCTATAATTGGCATTTAAGGCATACAAATAATACTCCTATATCTTTTTAATGAACTTTTACTCCCATAAGAAAGATGGAAAAAAAAGAAAGAAAAGAGTAAACCATCTTTTTATTGCTGCATCATGTAAATGATACAACACATTTACTAGATAAATTGGCTAAAAATGAAATGATTTTTGTTGACAGGTTGTACTGGATAAATTGGTTAAACCATCAAACGCTATCACCGATTACAACACAAGGTAAATGGTATTTGGAACTGTTGAAGTTAGGTCCAAGTAGAGTTTCATGAAAACTATATTTCTTTTGTCTACTATCTCTTAATGTTATTCAAGCAAAAGGAAAAAAATCTCTTAGTTGGTCAAGTTTATGCTTTTTTTTTTTTTTTGTGTTTGTGTGTGAAAAAATTTCCCTTGCTTCGAATTGTTCAACTCAATTTGTGTTGACAGATTTGAAATCTTCAGTCATCCAACTCTGAGATCACTCTCCCTGTCTCTAGGCATACACTTTATTATCTCTTATCATTAGGTCAATTTCATAATTTTGTTTATTGCTTAAGCAGGTTTAGTGGAATCACACACGAGATGTTGAGTGGAGTGACTACAACTCTTCAAAATGTTCAGGTTCATCTCCCTTTGTTGACTATCACTAATCATTGTCGTTATATTTTTACTGCACTATTGTTGAAATAATGTTCCATTAAAAAAAAGCTCATGTACAAATTATTTATATTTTCTTCCTGTTTTCAGGAAGATTTTCTGACACTGGTTCACAAAGATACCATCTTAGTTGGGCACTCCTTGGAGAATGACTTATTAGCTTTGAAAATTTCTCATGATCTGATAATTGATACATCTGTAATATACAAACACCCTCGCGGTGGATCTTATAAAAGTGCTCTTCGAGTTCTTGCGAAGAGATTTCTTTCTCGGGAAATACAGCAGTCGGGGAGTGGACATGATAGCATTGAAGATGCAAGAGCTGCTATGGATTTGGCTCTGTTAAAGATTAGAAATGGCAAGTACTTATTTTCTTTGCATTCACATTGATTAGGTTCTTTTACGTCAAGAACTCAGATATACCTTGCATCAAGGTTTATCATATGATTATCTTTTTTATAATGTAGAAACGCATATGTAAATTCTTATACTGTCTTTGCTTCTTGTGTTAGGACCTGATTTTGGTTCGCCACCATCCTTTATGCGTAGGAAGCTCCTTACACTTCTGGGTGATTGTGGCAAGACCTCCTCTTTCATTGATGATGTTTCCATAGTGAAGCGATATGCTTCTGAGTCATCCCATGCAATCCCAGTTTGCTCTGATGATGAAGCACTTTTAAAGGCTAGAAAAGAGGTAAGGCTTCGTTATATTGCTTTTCTGGTATACCTTCTTCTATCCAAGCTTGCTTATCAACTTCGTACATTTATCTGTTGTGGCAGGTCAAGAATGACCGTGTTCACTTCGTCTGGACACAATTTTCAGAATTGAATTCCTATTTCAGAAAACAAGCTGAGGATGACGTAAAGTTGAATGGAAAGCTTGCAGAAATGATATCATTGCTTACATGTGATAAGAAACCTGCCAAACACAAAGGAGTAAAATACAATATTTCAACTGAGCTAAAGGAAATTTTAACACGCATCGACGCTAGGGTTCGTAGTCTCCACACTGCATTACCCACTAACTCGATGTTTATAATATGCACCGGACATGGGGACATAGCCATTGTTCATAGGTAAGTTTTACTTAACCTGTGTCACGCATACACTATGCAATATACCTTTCTCTCTCTTAAATCTTTTGAATAATGTTACCCTGATCCATTTGTAAGTATTCAATTACTGTTGCATAAATATGATTTGACATCAATGAGATTTTAGTTACCTGGACTTGAAGGTGAGTGTCGCACCTAAATATGTTTCCAGAAACGGGTCTGCTCAATTTTTCTAAGTTTTTTCATTTATTTAGAGGATTATATCCTTATGTTCATGTCCAAATATTAAGTGTCAAACATGAGTACTTTTAAGAAAAATGAAGTCCTAATAACATGTCAATAATTAGCTTTCCTTTTCCCATTGAATTTTCAATCATAATATTAATTTTGGCTTGCCCTTTTTCATGTGCATGGATGAAGATTGAGGAAAATGCTGACAGAGCAAAGTGAAACAATGATTCCACGTGAGAAACTTATTAAGGTTTTGGAAGAGCTACAAGCCCAAGCTGAGGTAGCGTTATGTTTTGTTGGTATGAAGCATTAGATATACACACACACAAATTTGTCTTGCAATTTCCGAGAGCAATGAGGAATGCTCATCTAAGTTCATCTAAGTTCACAGGCTGTTACAATTTTAACAAATTACAATCATTCTTTTGATGCCGTACTGGGAAAATTTTGTAAACAATGATCAAATTTCTATACTGCTAATGGTTATTAAAAGTTTTGTGCAGTTCTCTTTTGTGTTTCTCCTTTCTTTTTCAATTTACTTGGACTTGACTCAAAAAACTTAAGCAGCTCGAGTTATTGAGGTGAACATCGTTCAAATGTTTCGAAAAACATATATTATTTAAGAAAAATGTTAGATAATTAGCAATACCTACTCTTCTCTGGAATTTTACATAAGCACAAAGGATTAAAGTCATTTTTCTGGAACAACTCTATAGTTTACAATGAACATTCAGAGCTGAACTTCCTAACTCCATGCTGAAGCAACAATCAAGCTTTTGTCTTCCCAACCAAAATGAAGTGCACCCACATCCTCCTTCAGCTTGTACCTGTCACAGTATTCCTTGATAAGCTTCTGGATTGTATCAATTACATTCGAACTCATCGGACATGACTTGAAGCCAGCCATTATCATCCTTGCCCTCCACTTCCCTGCGACTTCGTATCGTTCTATCCTTTCCTCTCCTTCGCATGCAATGATGTTAACTATGTCCCGTGCCAGGCACTGTCTTTCGACGTTCATCCGATCCTGGCTCTCCCTAGGAAGGGTGGCGTCCAGGGAGTCAAAAACAGCAGAGTAGTAACTATAGGCTTCGATAAACCTTGGGAAGAATGGTGATGTGTTTGTGTTTACATCTTGCTCAACGACAGTAACAAGTTTTGGATTCATGCTCTTAACCATCCGAAGAAGCTGATCTCGCTGATTGATCGTTGAAACACTCTCATCAGGCATGTGATGGAGTTGAAATGCAAAGTTCACTATAAGTGCTTCGCCTGGCTTGCAATCCAGCATAGATGGAGCAACAAGTGAAGTCCTCGAGGGAACTGCTCGAAACTCGAAAGGTACACCGAGTATTTCTGCTAGCTTCTCAAGTCTTAGTCCGACAATTTCGAGGCCTCCATTAAGACGTTGGACTGACTCAGGGTCATCAACTCCGGTTAACCTCAAATGAGGTGGCTTACCCGGCAGCTTAGCTATTGTTTGAATCAGTGTAATATATTGACTACCTTGACTTATATCAAAATCTATTATATGTACTCTTTTCTCACCTTTAAATGCCTCAATAATTGCACCATTTGCTGCCATAAATCCAAACTTGAAACAAGGGCACACTTCAAAGAGGATTTGCATTGCTGCAAGCCTATCAGAAGAAGGGGGCTCTTTGCATCTTAAAGCTTTGTAAAGATATTTTCCGGATGCTGCCATGCGAGCTGCAAGGCCTTCGACCATGTAGGCTGCAATTCTCTGGGGCGGATCTCCTTGAATCGAGACCTTCTGGCGAAGCTCATTTATTATGGCTGAAGCTTTTTCAATGTGACCTTCTGAGAGTATAGCAGCACATTCAATCAGCATTTGCTTAGGAGTCTGAGATGACACATGTGAAACCTCTTTGTCACCACTAACGCAATCAAGATAAGAACCTGAGGATGATGACTCCTTTGGCGAGTCGTGATGAGAACCCATCCTGATAGGATCAGACCACTCACCATCTACTTCCATGCTTAGACCAGTGCCAAACATGTCATCATCCCCATCAACGTCATTATCAGCAAGCAGAGCTCTCTCCAGTTCTTGAAGCTTCAGTTTCATCTTATCCGAATCAGAGTCTAGCGTATCTGGGCTTTGGATTTCTGAGTAATCTTTTTAAAAAAAATGGATTGGACAATATAAGAGCATTGAATTAACGAAATAGAAGACTTCAATGGTTTTAGATCAGTTACGGAGAAAAATGAACTACCTCTTATCTGGCAAGAAGAGACATCTTGTAGGCGAACTGAACTTCCAGAAATTCCAGAACTAGATGAATGTATAAGCTCATCTGTAGGAGAATCAAGGAAGTATTTCTCGTAGCTCTCGCTGCTGTAAGAATCCATAACATAAACAGACTTATGCTTATCAGAACCAAACATTCGAATGGCCATGCCAGTACTGTCACTGCTATCCTGTATTGAATAGAGCTTCGTATTTCTACATGACGCAGTAGCTGGTTCCGCAGACCTTACTAAAGACATGGTTCCAACTCTCTGGACAGTCGAATTATAAAATGGTTCCTGCAGAAAAAATCACAAATCAAACACCGATGCAAGACATGAACTCAAATAGCTTATGAGTAACATGAAATAATCTGCATCATGTGACTAATCATTGGCAGCAAGACGTGTTAGTACAAAACAAGTGGCCCGTAAGAAATGGACCATGTCACCGCAGTATTTAGATTACGGAAACCGGGAAGTTGGGATCCCTTCTTGGTCAGATCAGGCTGGACAATCACTTGTGAGTATGGTGAAAGAGTTTGGGTTTCAGCATTCTCAGACCAGAAAGATCTTAGAAAGGTTGCCATAGACATGTTTTGCTATCATCCTTAACATACAAATAACAGAGAAAGCATCGACCCGGATGAAGATCCGTCAGCAAAAAACTCGATTTCAAGGCTCGTAAACAAGTCTACCAAATAGCTCGAAAAATGATCAAATTCAAGGTTCTGAGAACTGATTTTGAGGGAAAAAGAACAACAGGCAACATACAGGACACAGCAAAACATTCAACAATTCTAAAACAAGTTCTTGATGTTCCATTTCAGGGCTTAAAAAACTCATCAAAAAGTTCAAAAAAAGAAAGGGTTTTCCCTTTACCTGATGCATGAGAAAGGTCTTCAAGA